>NC_045736.1:29965796-29968347 GCF_008692095.1 Etheostoma spectabile
GCAATGTGCAGTACAACAAAAACATGGTGTTTTTTTGAAAATGAAACCATGGAAACCCATCCTGGTTCAACTTCAAAATACAATTATGAACCTGAAAATGAGCATAATATGGACGCTTTAAAAATTCATTTGTTGCTTGCTTGCTAGGACTTCAGGAAAAAAAATCTGTAAGAAATTAAAGAAGGAAGGTAGGAAGGGTCTTACTTTCTTTCATCTATGTCTTAGAGTATTGTCCAAATGCACAGTATGGTGATACTGTATATTACCCGTTTTGAAGGGAATTTTGTTGCAAGGTCAGAAATAAGTTAGTGAATTAGGGCCAGCTGCAGAACAAGTTTTAGTGCGGGATAGATGTTGAGCATCCATAGCAGACACACCTGTTAGAGTTACGCAACATATTTCAACATAAAAGGTCAAATCGAGATGAAGCATGGTCAACAAACCTGGCATCATTTTATATATTATGAATAAATCAATGAAGAAACGCCACTTTCCATCAGACTGGGCCTTCTTGATAACCCGAGCAGCAACTTTTTTTTTTTTAGAATATCTCATGTTAGTAGCTTGTTTAGTGTGCATTACCTGTAGCACTGCCCTGGATGTAAGTAATTTCAAGTTGACTGGCAATTCCCTCTGCGGCCGTCCTGCCTGTAGCCTGCGGCGGCGGGCAGGGAGCGCCAGTACCAGTCAATTACCAGTTAATAAACAGTGGAAGTTTTCTATTAGTGCTTGTTAGTGCGTGTAAAAGATTGTTGGTATGTGGAATTGGGGGAAGGCACTGTGACTACGGAATTAGAAGAAGAAAAAAAAATCTACAGCCATATATATATATTTTTTTCTCCCCGGGTCTGATATGAATTCCCCAGTTCTCTCTACGCATGCCTTTTATGGAGATAATATTTGCTATTTGATTTACAGCCGGCTACACAGTGCAATATATAGATTTGCAAACTCATTTTTTTTTCTTTTGAACAGCGCGGAACTGTGTGCTCAGGAGTTTCACTTAATGCAGTATTTCATAAGTGACTATAGAGAATTCTTTTTAATAAAGAGAATCCATTACATAAGCACGGTGCAGGCCAAACAATGCAATGCTGGCTGCTGTGTGTCTTGTCATTGATAACATTATGGGCCTCTGGTGGATGTGATGCATGGACCATTTTTGGATAGCAGTTGTCACAAATGTGATGTGTTGGTAAATCCCCCACACATTTGGAAGCAGATTTCACAGTGCTTACAGAGGAATATTGCTGTAAGGAAAATAAATCAGTGCACCTGAGTAGCCTTGGGAAGTAGAACAACATTGATTGGATTTGGGGGGAAGTCGCTCTTACCAAGGGGCCACCGCTCTGACAGACTGACAGCCAGAAGCATGAATCATTAAAACCCTACGCTGTCATATTAGACCACTAGCAATAAGCACATTTGTTGACACACAGAGCCGAAAGCAGTGGGCGTGTGTAGCTAGGCAGAAGATGTTCACAGTAGACAAAAGATATAAATGGTCCCATCCGTTCTATCCTGCCGGAATGGGCGTAATTACACACATTTTACATTTATCTTCCAGTAAAGCAATGGATGCTCCTCTGCTAACCATTGCCACCTGGAACCAGCATATGGGCTGGCGCCCTCTTGGGGTGATGGGTGGGGCAGACTCTCTGTCGACCATTGGGTCAATGGTAACCAGCAGCTGGGAGGCTGCCTTCTCATCACATTAACAAATCTCGCTTTAATTAGCTCACCTGTCCGTTTCCTCCCTGTTCCTACCCACGCTCCCCACAGTCCTCCATCAAACCTCCCTCAGCCGGCTTACAGGCTCATCTTCCTTTCCCCCCTGCCTCCACACCTGGGAATAGCTTCAGCTTCTCAAGTTCACACCTACACACACACACACACACACATGCGCGCACGCATACATACACACGCTCACATACGCATTCACAGAGTGCTATAAACAAGACGGGCAAATGACTTTGAGAAAGCTTGGATCTCATTGATTTGTAAATGGTGCCTCAGTAATACCTTATTAGCAGTTGGAGCGCCACTGAGATGGAGATTGAACATTTCCTTTGTGAAATAATTTGAACATTCACAGGTTGAAATGATCCACACAATCTTCGTTGTTGGGTTCAACCAGACTCCTTCCATTGGCTGTTTAAAGGAGTTCAATAAGTGGATCAGACAAAATGTTGCTTTGTGAACTTTGAACTGTTTCATTCCAAATTAAATATATAAAAATGTGTATCTGATTGTGTGCATTTTAATAACTGTCCTATACGAAACATTTTTAAGAATGATAGGGCTGCCATTAGCAAATAGCTAATTGCTCGTACAATATTCCAAAATAAGGTCCTCTTCATTTTGTCACTTTACTAGAATAGACATCCATATGTTCTTCAAATGGTAAATAGGTTATTAAAGGTGCTGTAAGCGATGCTGGGTGACGTTACTTTTTGTTGTTCGAAGTATTTTCTAACAAAACAAGACTAGCTTGCTTCTCCCTCCTCCTCATCCCATCTTCGCCTTTTAGCTAAAGTTAAACCGTTTTTGT
>NC_045736.1:29968357-29968655 GCF_008692095.1 Etheostoma spectabile
TTTTGAACAAGCTACACATGCTTTTATTTCTTCTCGTCTAGACTACTGTAATGCACTTTATATCGGTATAAATCACAAAGCACTTTCACGCTTACAGTTAGTCCAAAATTCTGCAGCACGCCTTTTAACTGGAACCAAAAAGTGCGCTCATATAACTCCAATTCTTGCCTCATTGCACTGGCTTCCTGTACTGTATTTAGGATTGATTTTAAGATTTTGTTTGTTTTTAAAGCTGTGAATGGACTGGCCCCAACATGTATCTTGGACCTCGTCCTAATTTATAGGCCAGCGCGGTCAC
>NC_045736.1:29968665-29975204 GCF_008692095.1 Etheostoma spectabile
GAGAGCCAGCTCCAGCTTGTGGTCCCCAAGACAGGACTTAAAACTTGGGGGGACAGAGCCTTTTCTGTGGTTGGACCTGAACTCTGGAACGCTCTGCCCCCCCATGTCCTAACAGGCCCAACAGTTGAGTGTTTTACGTCTCGTCTTAAGACACATTTTTATTCTTTGGCTTTTAACTCCATGTGAGTTGTGTGGTCCTCTGATGTCTCTTATTGTTTTACTGTATTTTAGTATTTATTCATTTTATCTATTTTTTTTTACAGTGTGTTCTGGGGACAGGCAGCTAGCCGATAGTGGGGAGATGTTTTTTACAGTGTGTTCAGGGGACAGGCAGCTAGCAGATAGTGAGATGTTTTTTACAGTGTGTTCTGGGACAGGCAGCTAGCAGATAGTGAGGAGAGTTTTTACAGTGTGTTCGGGGACAGGCAGCTAGCAGATAGTGAGAGTTTTTACAGTGGTTCGGGGACAGGCAGTAGCAGATAGTGAGGAGATGTTTTACAGTGTTTCTGGGGACAGGCAGTAGCAGATAGGAGGAGATGTTTTTTCAGTGGTTCTGGGGACAGGCAGCTAGAAGATAGTGAGATGTTTTTTACAGTGTGTTATGGGGACTAGCAGATAGTAAGAAGATGTTTTTTAAAGGGTGTGTCTGGGGACAGGCAGCTAGGGATAGTGAGGAGATGTTTTTACAGTGTGTTCTGGGGACAGGGAGCTAGCAGATACTGAGTAGATGTTTTTTACAGTGTGTTCGGGGAGGCAGCTAACAGATAGTGAGGAGAGTGTTTTTTACAGGTGTTCAGTGGACAGGCAGCTAGCAGAAAGTGAGGAGATGTTTTACAGTGTGTTCTGGGGGACAGGCAGCTAGCACGATAGTGAGGAGAGTTTTTACAGTGTGTTCTGGGGACAGGCAGCTAGCAAATAGTGAGGAGAAGTTTTTTACAGTGGTTCTGGGGACAGGCAGCTAGCAGATAGTGAGATGTTTTTACAGTGGGTTTGGGGACAGGCAGCTAGCAGATAGTGAGATGTTTTTACAGTGTGTTTGGACAGGCAGCTAGCAGATAGGGAGGAGATGTTTTTACAGTGTGTTCTGGGGACAGGCAGCTAGCAGATAGTGAGATGTTTTTTTGCAGTTGTTCTGAGGACAGGCAACTAGCAGATAGTGAGTAGATGTTTTACAGTGTTGTTCTGGGGACAGGCAGCTAGCAGATAGTGAGGAGATGTTTTTTACAGTTGGTTAGGGGACAGGCAGCAACAGATAGTGGAGATGTTTTTTTACAGTGGTTTCAGGGACAGGCAGCTAGCAGTAGTGAGGAGATGTTTTTACAGTGTGTTCTGGGGACAGGCAGGTAGCAGATAGTGAGGAGATGTTTTTACAGTGTGTTCTGGGGACAGGCAGCTAGCAGATAGTGAGATGTTTTTTACAGTGTGTTCTGGGACAGGCAGCTACAGATAGTGAGGAGATGTTTTTACAGTGTGGTTCTGGGGGACAGGCAGCTAGCAGATAGTGAGAAGTTTTTTTACAGTGTGTTTGGGGAAGGCAGCTAGCAGATAGTGAGATGTTTTTACAGTGGGTTCTGGGGACAGGCAGCTAGCAGATAGTGAGATGTTTTACAGTGTGTTCTGGGGAAAGGAGCTAGCAGATAGTGAGGAGAAGTTTTTTTACAGTGTGTTCTGGGGACAGGCAGCTAGCAGATGTGAGATGTTTTTTTACAGGGGTTCTGGGGACAGGCAGCTAGCAGATAGTGAGATGTTTTTTACAGTGTGTTCTGGGACAGGCAGCTAGAGATAGTGTGAGATGTTTTTTACAGTGTGTTCTGGGACAGGCAGCTAGCAGATGTGAGATGTTTTTGCAGTGTTTTCGAGGACAGGCAACTAGCAGATAGTGAGTAGATGTTTTTACAGGTTGTTTGGGGACAGGCAGCTAGCAGATAGTGAGGAGATGTTTTTACAGTGTGTTCAGGGGACAGGCAGTAACAGATAGTGAGATGTTTTTACAGTGTGTTCAGGGACAGGCAGCTAGCAGATAGTGAGGAGATGTTTTTTACAGTGTGGTCTAGGGACAGGCAGCTAGCAGATAGTGAGGAGGATGTTTACAGTGTGTCTGGGGACAGGCAGTAGCAGATAGTGAGATGTTTTTTACAGTGGGTTCTGGGGACAGGCAGCTAGCAGTAGTGAGATGTTTTTACAGTGTGTTCTGGGACAGGAGCTAGCAGATAGTGAGGAGATGTTTTACAGTGTTCTGGGGACAGGCAGCTAGCAGATAGTGAGGAGAGTTTTTTACAGTGTGTTCTGGGGACAGGCAGCTAGCAGATATATGAGATGTTTTTACAGTGGGTTCGGGGACAGGCAGCTAGCAGATAGTGAGATGTTTTACAGTGTGTTCTGGGGACAGGCAGCTAGCAGATAGTGAGAAGTTTTTTACAGTGTGTTCTGGGGACAGGCAGCTAGCAGATAGTGAGATGTTTTTTACAGTGGGTTCTGGGGACAGGCAGCTAGCAGATAGTGAGATGTTTTTTACAGTGTGTTCTGGGACAGGCAGCTAGCAGATAGTGAGTAGATGTTTTTTACAGTGTGTTCTGGGGACAGGCAGCTAGCAGATAGTGAGGAGATGTTTTTTACAGTGTGTTCAGGGGACAGGCAGCTAACAGATAGTGAGATGTTTTTTACAGTGTGTTCAGGGACAGGCAGCTAGCAGATAGTGAGGAGATTTTTTTACAGTGTGTTCTGGGGACAGGCAGATAGTGAGGAGATGTTTTTTACAGTGTGTTCTGGGGACTAGCAGATAGTGAGGAGATGTTTTTTACAGTGTGTTCTGGGACAGGCAGCTAGCAGATAGTGAGGAGATGTTTGCTGTATGCGACAACAAATATTGTAGCCTAAAACACACGTGACATTGCTTAGAGCACCTTTAAGAAACAAGCCTCTTAATTTACCTATCAGCTCTTTATCTGAATCATCCTAAAGCATATTCCTGCCTTTTGAATACTCTCTGAATTTGTGATGGGACTGTTCTGATAGAGAGGATAGATCCCACTAGTATTGCCAGACTCTCTCTAGAGAGTGCTAACATATAAAGCAATCTAGGTCTGAGAAGATTGGCCTACAATGCTTGCCAGTCTCAGGTGACTGATAAAATACAACCGCCATCGAACTACCAGCAGCATCCGTTGTAGTGCTCCAGTCCCTCTGGTCCGCCGCCACTCTCAATTTCTCCCTCTCTCTCTCACTCTCTCGCTTTCTTAACCACAGGGCTTCCATATGGACACTGTTAAGGCTGTCGCTTAATTACTTATCAAAAAACCGTTTCACTCCTCTTGACGGTGAGCTAGCAGAAGGGGAGAGGGGGGGCGGGGGAAAAGACAACAGACCGAGGGGGGAAAAGCAAGCATATAAAAAGAGTGAAATATGGGAAAGTGGGACTGAGAGATTGATAGAGAGGACAAGCCATGCATCTGCGTGGTGAATTTAAATGACGGAGATGGAGACAGACTTGTGTGTGGGGTGGGGGGGGGCGAGTAGTGATCTGGCCAGTTCTTTTTTTTGGGGGGGGGGGGGGTTGTGTAGTGTTTACAACACAACAAGGGAGAAAAGGGGGAGGGTCCTGGCCAGGGGAGGCGATAAATTACCTGTGATTGATGCTGCCGCCCGAGGACGACAACTAAAGAGGTGCGGGGTGCTCATCGCTGACCCTCTCTTCCTTCCTCCCTCCCTCACCTCCCTCCCTCCCTCCCTCCCTCCCTCACTCCCTCATTTCAAACCCACCAACCCCACCACCCCAACATACAATTAGCTGGTTTGTCTTTCACATGGCCCTGCCGTAGCGGTCACACGCCAAAAACAATAATAATTTCCTGCCAGACGGATCGCTGGTGGCAAGAGCAGCTTGAAGGAATATGGATTTATTTAATCTTTTAGTATGATTTTTTTTTTATTGGTAATAACTAGTCGGAAAACTGCCTCGGCTTAGGAGTTGCATCTTCCGAACCTTTGTGAGCGGACACTTTGGTTTCTAAAAGAAGTCAAACTAAAAGTACCCAAACTAGGCATGAAATCCAATCTAATGGTATAAAAATAAGAAAAAGAATAAGAGAAAGGTAAAACTAGGCCAAAATCTTAATGTTTGTACCCAATACAGTACTAACTGAAATATCAAGCTTCTGATCTTAACATTGCTAGTAGAAAACAATCTAACACACCTGCAGGTTATAAACTTATATGGACATTGAGGACTAAGTCTCTTGTTTTATTGTTGTCATTGTTTTGTCTTTCAGCATTCATCACATACAATTTCTATTTAAGACGCTGATTTTTCACACTCACAGCAAATGAGATACACGCTTGAGAAGAGTCCACAGTTATTTAGGATATTCGGTGAAAATAAATGTGAATATGCAAGAAAGATGGTTAAAAAGAAAAAGCAGCCACTGCTTCATAACAGCGTTTTATACATTTCCATTTACAGCTTATAATGTGGGTGGAAAGCCATCAACGCTGATTTTCAAATAACAAAGTTATTGTAGATGGCTGAGATTAGGCACTTTATTGTCGGCAGAGAAGCTGATTTCACATATACATCCTTCTGAAAAGTTTATTTGGTTTTGTTTTTTTGACCCTGCATCAAAAGAACTAACAACTGTGGTTGCAGTATTGAGCCATGATACGTATTAAATCAATATTCATTTTGTCTCTTGTAGCTTGAGGCTGCCCTCCACAGCCGTGTTCACTGTGCGTTGTTGGGCTTCTCTGCCGCCAGCACCTCGTTACCTCAAGGCTACTTCTGGGTAAGAAATGGTTGTCTCTCTCTCTCACACACACACACACACACACACACATCACACGCACGCACACATACCCACGCACACATACCCACACATACACACACACACGCAAACGCATATCCACACACGCACGCACACATACCTACACATACACACACACACGCAAACGCACGTCTACACATGCACACACATCACACGCATGCACACGCACACATACCCACACATACACACGCAAACGCATATCCACACATGCACACACATCACACGCACACATACCCACACATACACACGCAAACGCATATCCACACATGCACACACGCACACATCACACGCACGCATGCACGCACACACACACACACCGCATGCATGCACAAACACACACACACACACACACACACACACACACGTGTGCATATGCACACACCCACAGACTCAGTTTAAGGCCAAATAACTAAAACATATGACCAGGATAAGCAATGCATATTTTATAGTTGCTGATCATAATTAGCTTTTAAAACTAATTTTACTCTAGTCTATCTGTTACACCATTTATCACAAGGCCAAGAATGGGACATGCACCATCTTTCTCAACAACAAAAAAACAGTACAGTATAAAGGATTGTGGTAGGTAACTGCTGGCCAGACTTGTGGGAATTTAGCTGCATCCAGAAAAAGGGGAATCGGGGGGGGGGGGGGAAATGATGCTGAGAATCTGCTATTAATCTTTAAGTTTCAATTTGTGTTCCTCCTGCTTTTTGGAGAAAGTTGGCAATTTAACGGGTAATCCTCTTTCGACCTAAAAGGTGAGTAAATCCAGTGTGGGTCCTCGTGGTCACAGACTACGCCTCCCGCTTTTCCTTTTGTGCTGTTCTAACGAGGACTGGATGCTCACTCACATGGGGAAAGGGCGATAGTGGAGCTAGCATTTAGAACACTGTAATACTAGTGTTTAAAGGAGCGCAGGCCACTCTGACCTTTAACCTTCCTAGAGCACATACTATTACAGATGACTCAAATGCTCCTGACCCGGGCCCCCCACCCTGTTTGGAGGGACAAAAGTGCCGTGTGCTGCACTGGCGAGTGATGGCTTGACTGAAGTGTTGCATTGCAAGGTTTCACTTCCATCACAACTGCTTGTGTTCATGCAAAATTAACAACTGGATGACTTTTTCAGCCCAGATAGATAGATAGATAGATAGATAGATAGATAGTTAGATACCTTATTCATCCCAAAGGAAATTTAGGCATCCAGTAGGAAGACAACCATAACACAACAAACACATATACACACCCATAAAATCCCTCACTGAAATGCATTGACCATGATAAGGTGAAATACCATTGTAGATTGTGTGTAACGATGCTAGTAAAAAAGTGAACAGTGCAGGGATTTAACACTGCAGTAGATCATGGTAAAATATTAACTACGACTATAAAATATAAATATAATAACCTATAAACTGACTGACTGAATAAGAATATATGATACCAATACCTGGGCCAATACCAGTGTTTAATTAATAAGCTGTCTGCCTCACTGTGTGAGGCAACATAGGGCTTGACTGTAAAAATGCAACAAATACATACATAGGTGTACATTCACTGGATTGTAATTTAGTATTCAAATAATAAATCATGCACCACAACTTGGTAAAAAATAGGATCTTCAAAATGAACAGGAATTACAACTTGAGTGTAAACCATTCAAATGCAACAGCACAGTGGTCAAAAAGGTTAAACAGGAATTCAAGTATATATATATAT
>NC_045736.1:29975214-29980280 GCF_008692095.1 Etheostoma spectabile
TATATATAGTATATAGACATACTGTAGAAATGAATTGAATAGATAGACATTGTCACTTTACCCAGTCTAGATATTTGAGTCAGTATCCGCCAGATATCAGTATCGGAACAGTACATCCCTAGTTACAGTACCGATACAAATATTTATATTATTTAAATTTTTATGTTAAAATCCAATATTCCAATATATCGGCGGATAAATATTTAACCCTCATGTGGTCCTTGGGTCATATTGACCTGTTTTCCTATATCAATGTTCTTTTTAATTCCCCAAAATAACATGATTGATTCCACACAACGCTCTTTGCCAAGTACAAATCTCTACTTTTATTCATTTTGGGGTGTATTATTCAATTTTATAGGATTTGAAAAAGAAATTGAAGTGTTTTTGAAATAGTTTTGAGTAAAAATTGACATATTCCAGTCTGTGATAATCCATCAACATCCATTCCTTTAATTTTAGTCTAAATAATTTCTAATTTCTGCTTTTCTAACTCAAACTTTAGGTATGATTCCCTATAAATGAGGTTTATTGACCATACATTCCAAATATAACTGTGAAACTAAAGTTAATAAGTTAGTGTTACGTAGTGTTGAAAACGTGGAAAAGGTGACAAACATTGAAAAAAAGCGTCAAAAGTGTTGATTTTCAATTTTGACGGGAGACAACACAAGGGTTAAAAAGAAAAATCCCCAAATGCGCAAATAAAACATAAACAGATTTATGATGATAATTAGTTTTATTGTCACCACAGAACAGAGGAACATTGAAATATATTAAAGTTCTGATAAAGAAAATGTCTAGAAATACAAACTTACAAACAAATAATTGTGTTGACGTTAGGAGCTGATAATTGACGTTTTAGAGAGCGCCATCTGGTGGACAGAATATGAAAACGCCTTACCACATTTTTTAAACATTCATTAATCAGAAATTTTTATTTGTCACTATAAATGATTCTGATGAATGAGTATTTAATCGCTTTAATGAATATTTATGGGCTATCATAAATGCAGATACCAATAGATCGGGAAATGCCTAATATCGGCCGATAATATCAACCCGCTGATATATCGGTCGGGCTCGATCCTTAGTTATCTGTAGTGATAATGTTCATTTATTTTTGAAGCATGGTAAAGGCATTCAGCATCAAAGAGTTGAACATTATTAAGTCCAGACCAAGTCAAGTGTCAAGTCTGACACTGCGAGTCTTAAGGTTACTAAAAAAAAAAAATGGCAAGTTTGCATTTTTCTCTGAATGCTGATTATTAAAGTCCCTCAAATGACAGGTCTAATAACCCATTATGTAACGTGTGGGACCAACTGATGCCTGCATGTCACTGTCAAAACATTATTTTTTTATTCGGTGTTTGGTACTTGAAAGTTTTCGATTTCCCCATCAAATTTAAAGTCCCCATTTTTTAGGACTTGCCCAATTTGAGTCCAAACTCCCCATGCCATTAGTCGTATTATAAGCAAGTAATGTTCCCTGAAAAGAAGAAATATTTTTATTATGTGAATCTATCAAAATGCGTATGTCATGTTAGTGACTGAACTCAGATGGAGCTTCGCTCAGTAAACTATGAAAATGCACCTCTTGATTGAGTTTTAATTGCATTTTTGTTTTTGGGTGCAGTCAACATTTCATATGAATAAATAGAACTTAGTACACCTATTGCATTTTAATAATTGTAAACTGTAGACTCCAAAGGAATGTGGCTCCTTTGTTGTGTCTTTCACTCAAGAGTCCACTGTCCAATATTTTTAACACACAGTGTTTTTATCATGAATGGACGTCCAATCTTATCAGGACATTCTTGCTTACTCTGAAGTTCGAGAAGCTAGCCTCACACAGGACGAGTGCCTGCGCATCTAAACCTCCAAGCAGCGTGAATGTGTTACCACGGCAATAAACAAACTGGTAGCCACTAAAAGATAATAGCCGATCCAGCAAGAATAATAAGTGGCAGAGCGTTCCCCGCCCCCGGTTGGTTCTCCCTCCCTGGAAGGCTCGTCAAATAAGGGATGACACTAATCAGGTTAAAGTGAGATGGGCTATGGGAATTTCCGTGTTCTTTGATCAGAGTAATGACATTGTGTCTAATCAGCCTGATAGCCCAGCCTGCTACCATGCATGCCTTCACCTTCCTCGCCACATATTTCCAAACGCCCTACTTCTCATTTTAACCCTTGTGTTGTCTTCACTTTCGGGCCCCTCTCGTGTCCCTTGTGTCAAACTATCCCGGGTTTTAAAAGCAATTCTGAAATCAAATTTGACTCCGTAATCTATTAACAAATATTGTCTTTATCTCAGTTTTCAAACAGTTGAGATAACATAAGTTTAGGGAATGCAATCTGTCTCTACTAGAGCACAGTTAAAAATGGAAGTGGGGTTCGTTTTTTTTGTCGTTCATGTTAAAACTTTGATCATTCTTATCTTGGAAAAAGGGGTCATATCCAGAATATTTTTCTGAATTGAGTCAGGAATACATGTT
Source organism: Etheostoma spectabile (assembly GCF_008692095.1). Lineage (NCBI taxonomy): Eukaryota > Metazoa > Chordata > Actinopteri > Perciformes > Percidae > Etheostoma > Etheostoma spectabile. The sequence continues at coordinate 29,977,710 of NC_045736.1, forward strand.
TATCGCAGAAAATAATACAAGGCCGTTGATTTTCAGGTAGAAAAAGTGTAACTATTTTTCTTCTAAAAATGTGAAATGGGTCAATTTGGGGTTGAGATAAAGTCTCCATTAACTCTGCCGTTGTTTTTCCTCTTCTTCTACACTAGAAGTGTCGGAGTACATCAGCAATCTGGTGACCCGGGATTTTTTTGCTTCTGAATGTGGCCAATACAACTGAGCAGAGTGTGCCATCATGACTATTCTCCCACGCTTCATCTCACTGGGTCCAGAGCAATGTAATTAATGCTGGCGGAGCATTTACTGTTTGGGGAGTTTTTTTTTTTTTTTTTTTGCTTCTCTCGAACTGAGAGCAGAAATCTGTCCAGGGCACGACTCCAGATATCTATTTTTCTAAATAAGTAGTGATGACTGAGTCAGGAAACAGTATTTGTACTGGGTATCGGGCAGGCAGAGAGGGGGAGAAGGAGAGTGGGGTTAAATTAAAAGAAACAGGAATGGGGATACAGATGGACAGGTGAATGCACAGATTGTGGAGGAGACTTGGTGAGTGGGAGGGAGGGCTTTGCCTCGGGCTCTGCATCCACAGACTGACTCAACCGTGTTTTTTTTTGGGCTCCTCGCTCCAAGATAAGTCCCCCCTATCTTCTTTTTCCCCCCTATGCAACAGACCATTTATTTGTTTTGACTCGTTCTCAAGAGCCCACGGGATCGCTCCTGTCCAGATCCCGCACGCTGATACAAATCAAACAAATGATTGCATGCAAATAAGGGTGAGCGTGGAGGAGAGGAGCTAAAGACTATATTTGGCTCATGTCACATTCACACGATGTGATTCATTCGGGGAATAAATCCTCGGTGTCTAGCAGCGAGCGGCCCCCGCTCCTTTTCCAAGGAGGACATTGTATGTTTTGTCTGGATAAACCACCTAGGCCTCACACAGGAGTAATGAGTGAAATCATATTGAAAACCCACCGCGACACTTTAATTGTTTGGGAATGGGAGCAACGCCACCTTAATTGAAATTGCACCAGAGGTAGGTTGGAGGTCTCCCGCCGTCTTCGTTTTCTCAGCATAGGCTTTGACAGGCTTACACAAAGGCCAGTATGAATGTGGTACATAATAAATCAAGGCTCTATTGAGGCAGACACTCAGCTTCCGCCATGTGTGAAACGCCTTCAAAGCCAAGTATGATTTTTTTGGACCTTTTTTCGATAACATCTAAGGTCGCTTTCTTGTTTGTTAGAAAGAAATCCTACCAAAGGAAAAAAGCTCTGTTTGTGTGTTTACCTATTCGTTTGTCGTCAGCGTTCAGCCTGACCTTAGACGTGTTCCTAGCAACTGTTGAGTTCAACGAATTGAAAATGTTATTATTTTCATTTGATCATGAACTGACTCCAGCATAAGATCAGTCACTTGATCTTGTAAACTCCCCCCAAAAAAACAAAAGAAACGGCCTCATTGATAAGCAACTCGGAGCCCCTCTGTTCTTCGCTGATGAAAAGATCGCAGAGTTACAAGAATTGTTTGATGTGCCGACGATGACATTGCGAATCCATTACATAATGTGTTTAAAATTCGAAGTGATGTTCAAAAAAAAGCAAGGGAGGACTCCAGATGACAAGGTCTGAAAGGATAATTGATTTCAACTTTTTTGAGACCTAAATTGCTGACAGGTAGAGACACATTATCCTCTGGCCGCCGCAATTTGATTAAGACGGAGAACGCTCATTGCACACATCTAAGGGAGGCCGGCCCGGTTCTGCTCTCTGCTCTTTCTATCTCTTTTTTTCCCCTTCTGTTTCAGCAGAATAGTTTATTACCCGTGGAGTTAGGATTCAGTCCATTGGTACAGCTTAACAAGGGGTCTTGACCTTTTCCAAACTTTTTTTTTTTTTCTCCCCATAGGTGGCTGGGGGAGAAGGGTCACATGGGCATATCGAGATATTTTCCCTCAACAGGCCCACGCCGAGGACTGTGAAGAGCCTGCAGGTAGGCTCCGCTGTCCGATGTCTGGATTACGTGCCAGAACCTACTCCGACTGAGGAAGCGGAGGCTGGAGTTCCCAAGTCCACGTCGGGGATCGGCGCCAACATTTGTGTCGGATTAGACGATGGACGGTGAGAAACCGAAAGCTCAATTCAATTTTATTCATAGTATCAATTCGAAACAAGAGTTATCTCGAGACATTTTACAGATAGAGTAGGTCTAGACCACACTATAACTTACAAGGCCCCAACAATTCTACTAATTCCCCAAGAGCAAGCATGGAAAAACTCCCTTTTAGTAGCTCACTCCGTAGGGAGTTGGTTTGGGAACCGGAGGGTCACCGGTTCAAGTCCCCGTATGGACCAAAAAGTACGGAGTGTGTGGATTGGTGGCTGGAGAGATGCCACTTCACCTCCTGGGCGCTGCCAGGTGCTCTTGAGCAAGGCACCGTACCCCCCCCAACCGCTCAGGGCGCTGGTTCAGCTGGCAGCCCACTCACTCTGACATCTCTCCATTAGTGCATGTACAGATCCTGAGCATGTGTGTGTGTGTAGGTCAGGCCTGTGTGTGATTACTAACAAAGTT
>NC_045736.1:29980290-29990237 GCF_008692095.1 Etheostoma spectabile
TGTAAATTGTAATTTCCCCATTGGGGATTAATAAACAAATAAAAATAAAAAAATTACATTAAAAAACCTCGGCCAGCCCCAGGCTCTTGGTAGGCGGTGTCTGGCGGGCCGGTTGGGGGGGTAATGAACTAATGAACTAAAAATAGTAGTTGCAGTAGTTCATGGCATAGCAGAGCGTAGCAGGGCATAGCAGGACGGGTAGCAGGACCACGGCGACAGCTGCAACCAGGATTTTGGATTATCACAATTGATTTATTGGAAATAATCACATAAAATAAAACGGCACAAAAGTATAGTTTGAACACAGTGGGCCTCACATGTTCTGTCTGTAAAATGATATCCTGTGGTATACTTTGTTACGGTCCCCTGAGATCTCTAGTATAGATTTGCTTGTCAATATTTCATCAAAGCAAGAAATCAGAGTTGCTACCCTCGAGGCATCAATAATGCTACTAAGATTAACAGTTTCACTTTCAAATCCAATACACCTTCTGGTCCCTTCTGTGTAAAGCCGAGGATATGTGTAATCTCAGTGTCACAGTTACTGTGAATACATTGCTTGATATTTTGGGGATTTAAAAAAAAAAATTCTTTATTAACCCCTCCCTTTGCCCTCGGGTCAAATTTGCCCCGTTTTAAAAGTTTCTGCATCAGACATTTGGGATTCTTTGATCCAAATTGTCCAAATATTACATGGATGGTTCCATTTAACGCTTCTTGCAAGCTAAACGATTATGGAATTTTGGATGTTTTATTTCCCCCCAAAATAACAAAAGACAAAAAAATGATAGAATTTCATATAAATGAGGTTTCTTGACTGTGAATTCGAAAAAGAACATAGTGTAAAACTAGTGGAAATGTATTGGTGTTAGTGATGTGTACAGTATGCTAAAAAAAAAAAGCATCAAAAAGTGATTAAAAAAGAGTTGAAAAAGCATCAGAAAATTGTTCACTTTTAGTTTGGACCTGGGAGGACAACACAAGGGTTAAAAAGGGACATTAATCCACATGAGTCCAACATGTAAATGTGGCAGATTTAGCCATACCGGCTCATTTTCATCTGCAGTCCCTATCCAGGGAATAAAGAACAAAGACAATAAAAGTACAATTTCAGCATTTTAGCACACTGGAAAGACTGTCACCTCCAATGCTGCTTAACAATTTCTTCTCAGACAGAGAAACAAACAGCGATGTGCATTTGTCATTCTTAAGGTGACAATGAGACGCAGCAAAGTTCAGATGGTATTTCAAACATGAGAAAGACAGAGTGGCTGCACATGCACAAGGCCTTGCTCCAAAGTGCACCGTTAAATCCAACTGCGTGAAAACGAAGCACTCTGTCATTTTAAACGACACTCATTCATCACGTTGGCCCGTGCTGCTTTGGTTCTTCCAGCATCCTGGTCTATGGCAGCGTGGACACTTCAGCACAATGCCTGTTGACCCTCCACAACCCGGAGGGCTGCCCCGTGCTGTGCCTGCAGCACTCCCCCCGCTTCCTGTTTGCAGGCCTGCGGAACGGGACCATGATGGTGTACGGAAGGAGTGACAACGGTAAGGCGCTTCAGAGATCGCTTTGTTTTCAGACTGATGGCTCAAGTAGAAATACAGTGGCTTGAGAAAGTTTACACACCCATGCTGAAGTCGATTTAAAAAGAGGAATAACAAAAAACATCTTCTGGAAATTGATCTTCATGCCTTTATTCAAAAACATTTGGGAAAATCTAACTGTAAGGATACCAATTTTCTTTGTGAATGAATAATTGATTTGGAAATAAATAAATGTTCAATGTATGCGGGCAGCTTTAGGCTTGACTCAGGGAAGAGGACGCCCCCCCTTCCTTGCATAGTTCCGTGGGCTGCGCCATTTCAACAACTAGGCAATTTTCACGATTGGACATGGGACACAAGCTCAGGTTGGATCACCCTGTAGCTGGCCACCTTTGATGAGGGTGTCTCGTCTTGAAAGGCCAAAACACCCCCTGATTTAAAGGTACACTACTGATGATGTGTCCCGAAATGTACATCTTCCCACATCTGAAATCCAGCTATCACGCCACTCTCAACATCAAGGCAAACCTCATGTGCATACCATCCATTGGCACAATGGACAGCTTACCATCATGTCCCATGTTTCATAATTCATCCTTAAAATACAGAGGGGTATAAGTATACACACCTCTATGTTAACTTCCCATAGAGGCAGGCACATTTTTATTTTAAAGGCCAGTTATTACATGGATCCAAGATACTATACAACCTAAAGTTCCCTTGGTCTTTGGAATTAAACTACCCCCCCCACATCATCACATACCCTTCACCATACCTAGAGATTGGCATGGTTTTATTTCAGTTAGCTCAATATCTGGTTTGATTTGCATTGAGAGATGATCTTGGGGTCGTGGGTTCAATCCCCAGACCAACAGGATAGAAAAAAAAAAAAAAATCTCATTACTTTCTCATTACCACCACTGAGGTGCCCTTGAGCAAGGCCCTTAACCCCAACATCAGGGCGTTCCTGCAAAAAGAGAGGCTGCTTCCCAGAGACCCTCCCCTGAATAAATAAAGGTTACAAAAAAATAAAAGATTCCAAACTCTGTAATACGTTTACTAAATGCTGTTTTTTATAAGCTTGTAGTTACAGTAAATGAGCCTTGTTATTGTTGAGTTTGTTCTACCAATGTGATACAAACCCAATGAGACAAACAGCGTGCACTCGTTCCACAATAAATTACATTTTTTAATCATTTTGTTGGTTATTCATAGATACGAGGTTATCCGATGTTTCATATCTATTTTTGCCATTGTAGATAGATACCGGAGCTTTTGTCTCTTAATGAAATGTGACAAGGGAAATGGACCGAAAAGGTTTTTTATAGTTAATTTTAATGGGGCTTCATCAAAAATGTTTATTTTTTTCCTACTGTGCAATAATTAGTCCAAATGAGCTTTACTGATGTCATGCATCATGAATTTATGATACAGCTATTTAGTAAAGATCTTCTGTGTTAAAAACAACATCGTTTTTTTTCATTTGGCTTAAAAAATATTAGTATTGTGTGTCATGTGGGATACACTTTCCAGTTGACCCATTTTCAAAACAATATTAATATATAAAATAATATTAATGTTAGACCTAGAGTCTTCAAACGATTGCCATGGGATTGCTTTCCGTTGGGCGCCTGGGCAGCTCACCTGGTAGAGCGGGCGCCCATTTGTAGAGGCTTAGGCTGAATCCCATTTCTCCATCTTACCCCTAACCCTTACCCCTTGTGCCAAGGGGTAAGGGGTAGGGGTGAAAACATACCCCTATGAAATGGGACACCACTTGGTTACATCACCATACAGTATGGCAACGGCCGCATGTTCGATTCCGACCTGCGGCCCTTTGCCGCATGTCTTTCCCCTCTCTCTCTCTCTCTTTCTCTCCACTTTCATGCTTCGGCTCTCCTATCAAAAACAAAGGCCTAAAATGCCCAAAGAAAACGAAGAATTTATGTCTCTTGACGCCGTACCCCCCCATTCCTACTGATTTTCAAACCCACTGTAAGTATGAAAATAACACTTCGCTATGGGGTAGATGGTGCGCCGTGTTTAGTCAGGCAGTGCAACACGGCCACGGGGGCTTAACACCATCTCAGCAGTGGTTTGCAGTGTTCACAGACAACGGGAGCACAATAGCTCCATCGCCGGGTTCTTCTTACCTGGCCACAGCATGTCAGCGTGGCTCCCCTCCCTCCTGTGCTCCTCTCTCCTCCCAAGCAGAAAGGATGATTAATTACACCAAGCTGCCGCATGCCGATTAAATATTACCATTCATGCTTTGTTAAAAAAAAGGGGGGTGGGGGGGGTGGGGGCAGGAGAAAAGCTCTGGAGGGTGCCATGACGTGTGTGCACATCTGTTGAAGATGTGTGCCCTTGACTAGTATTCTACCGTCTAAAAACAAGTCTGAAGCAGCCAGGAAATGCCAAAGCTTCAATGGAGACTTGTATCAAAAAACATATGGATACACCCAACACATTGTTCCTTAGGGAATGATGTGCTGTAGCGTTCATCAGTGAGATATGCACATCACACAAGACATCATGTCAAATGACAATTTCATATTTTAAGTTTTTGGTACAAAAAAGTCGGGTGGCCCGCTGCGTTAAAGAGGGAGATGCGGTTGTCTGGCTCAGCGCAGGGGTCCGGATGGGCATTTACAAGAGTGAATTTTGAAAAGGTGGGAAAAGGACCTTTATAACATGCCAAGCAATTAACTGTAGAAGTCAGAAGGCATTGTTAAGCTATTCTGCAATGAAAGGCAGAAATAAACAACTCAAAATGTTAATTAAATGGCTGGGTGCACTCTGTTCTCTAATTTTGCTTCATTAACGCATAGCAAAGGAAATGCTTATGTAATTCACTTTATAATGTGCTCCTGGACTCAAAAGGGAAAAAAAAAAGGTCTGCTTCCTTTTCACACTGATGAAGCAGAAAAGAGAGAGCGATACAGCGAAAGAGAGAGAGAAACTAAGTGGAAAGTAGATTAAAGTGTACACCGCCACTTATTAGCATGTGGGTGGCAAAGGTGCAAACACTGTGCGGCACAGTGCGTGGCAATTCCGATGGAAGTCTCAGTCTTTATTTGGTCAACCTGTTGTTCACACTCCCTAACATGGCTGGTTTTTTTTTTGTTCATTCCAGTGAAAGAAAACAAGCCTCCACTGTGAACCCTCTGTGCCAGTATTTGCTCAACAACGTTAAATATCTTTAAGAGAATTTTGAAAGCAAACGCCAATCTTACTTGCTGTGAAAAGTGGCAAGAATTTAATTTAAGTGCCTCGCTCAATGTGACAGTGTATAAAGAAGGGGGACATGCGTTTGGAGTTCATTAATCCAACTTGTAGGGTACCAGCGATGATAGCCAGTCATTTTAAGGCTATTTTCACATCCTTGTGATATCTTGTTTGTAGTTTTGAGCTGTGTTTTTTATTAATTTTTTTTTACTCCAGATGATTTTTGGGACCCAGACTCCCGGAGATGTGTGAGCCTGGGCTCAGAGCCGGTGCGGACCCTGTTGGTGTTAGACGACTCAGTGTGGGCAAGCTGCGGGAACTCTGTCACGGTCGTGGACATCTCCAGCCTCACCACTCAGGTAAACGAATCCGTGCTTTTTGAACCTCATGGTGTCCTCGGGTCAAAATTGACCCGTTTTCAGTTTTTTTATCACAAAACACGGGCCTTCAAAATAAGAGCTGAAAATGTCAGCGTTAGAAATATCAAATAACTTTGGAAAAAACATCAAAAAAAGCATCCACAATATTGAAAAAGTGACAGAAATGTCAGAAAAAGCAATAATAGTGTTTTTCATGGTTGACGTGAAGACAAAAAAACTTCTATCTAGGCAAATTACAGAATTATCCATTATATATTTTATTCCTCCTCGAAGGGGAGCAGAATGAGAAGAACAGAACAGTTGAAGTGATTGTTGATACATGTACAGGGCTCTTCACTGTGCATAGTATTAGCCCAGGGCTACTCTCAGCCTCTTTCCAAACAGACATTGTTAGCCAAGGGTTTACTTAAGCTCAGGGCTATACAATTCACACTGCGCTCCTACTAGCCCGGGGTTAAAGGTTTTTTGGAACACGTGACTAATGTTTGCCAGAATGACGCGTGACTGACTACTCCTCAACAGCAAGCAGCAAGGTTAAAATGGTCGCCATTAGCGAGGCTTTTTCTATAAGAAGCCCTCACGCTAATTATCTCCTCTATTGGAAAACAAGGCACTGCACTTTTCTTAGCTTTTAGCTAGATTGGGAATTTGAATAAGCCTGAGATGGTTTAAAAGCTACTGGCAGGTTGGAGGACGTCCCCCAAATCAATGCCAACCGTTGGAAGCATGTGAACGGAGAATGCCTAAACTATCACCGATGATGTGACCAAGAAGTCGTGAAATTGGACAACAAAAACGTGTTCATTTCACACTGGCAACTTTTTCAGTCAATTTTCAGGTGATAGCCCCGAGGTTTGTTGGGGAGCAGGGCCAGCAAGCCCCGGGCTAAAGTCGGGAATAGCCTGCTTGGAACGTGCCAGTGTAAATGCTTTCTTAGCCTGGAGCTAACTGCCCCCTTAGCCTTGGGCTTAGCTCGGGGCTAATTGCAATATGAAGAGCCCTATACTGTTGCTCATTATCATCAGATTATTATAATGGTGTATGGCACAATTGTCCTGAAATCTGTAAGGAAAAGCATTATTTTGAGGTGGACTGAATGTCTTATTTAATTAATTAAATGTACAGCATACTATTTTAACAACCTAAGCGCATGGTAGGAATGCACTTTTGCTAATTTAACGGCAGGAAAAAAGGTCCGTGCGCCAGGCACATGGTTCAAAAAGTGTCTTCAATAATCATAGGTGTGTTTTGGGCGTAACGTGCAATCAACCAATCAGAGTGTGGATTCTCCCATTCCCTTTTAAAAGCCAGGCACGTTTTTACCTTGGCGCATTGCTAATATGAAGGGCGGATTTGCCAAAACGCTATGAGGTGAAGCAGGCCTTAAAATAACAATGAAATGCTACGCTATTGAATTTAGACCAGGTTTTGGTTGGTCAATGGCGCCATCACTTTCCGCTGCCTCAAGATAAGCAATACGCCAAGAATGCACCTGAACACACCTCCCTGTAAGACCAGCACGCCCATGGGCGCAAAGATGGCTGCAGGTGCATTTGCTTTTAAATGACGGCAACTACGTCGGTCTTACACTAGCCCCTCTTGCGTCGGGCGCCCTATATCTTTCTGCTTATCCAGTTGTCATAACAACCAGTCTGGTCGACCCTTTACAAATGTTATTTTATTTTCCGGTTCTGTTTTTGCATTGTTTGGGAACTTTGTCTATATCTATTCGATATTGAAACACGTGTTCTGTTCATTTTCTGGTTATGTACTGTCTATAGTATTTTTTTGGACAGTTTTTGAATAAGATTTGTTTTGCCTGAAATAACTGCAACTGCATGGACACATGGGAAACAGTGCCAACAAATATATCCATATAGGTTAAATATAATTTCCTCACATTTAAATAGTTGTTTTAAAGCAAAAAGGCAAAAAAAACCTATGAAGATTATAATATTAAGCAATTTAAGAGCTCTCGTTTGAAAGGATTGTCTAACCAGTTAGATAATGAGCTTCAAGAAAATGGGTCACATTTCTTCCATACTTACAAGGTCAACTCCACCCACCTGAGAGCTGATAAATAGTCTGTCTTCACCAAAACATGGTTTTCAAGACCTACCTGGATGAATTGAGAGATGAAACTGCGAGACAAGGCGCTTTACTTTGTTAGTTCAGCGTTTGCATTCAAGGAAATATTCCCCTCCTTTCATTTTTTCTGAAAAAGATGTATGCGCGCAGCCGGAGAGAGCCAGCATTGGAACCTGCGATGTCATCAAGATTTACTGCCTGGTGCTGCGGCATGGACAACGGATCCAACTCTTTGTAGAGTCATGCAATGTGTTTTTTTAGAGCTCTCACACAGAAATAAGCTTCATTTAGCTGGACTTATGGTACGGGAATGTACAGACATTATCTCCACCAGATCATCCTGGGTGTTGTCTTTGTCATGCTTTCCATTTCGGTGTAAGGTGTTTATCCGCACGGTGTGTCATTAGAGCGGCACGGAGGGGGGGGTGCCTCCTCCGCCTGTGGTAGACAGTAATGAATGACGGAAAACAAAGTCTTCTGGGCAATGTTAATGGGAGTGTGCGTAGCGGTGTAAAATGGGTAGAAGTGCTTTTGTTGAAAAAGGAGCATGTGTGCTAATCAAGTTTACCTATATATGCACACATACAGTATGTCTGGTGAATTTGAACAGCCACACAAACTAAGACATTAATATTAAACGAAATGAATGCCCTACCACCCACGTCATATTTTTCCATTTTCAATGTAAATGAGCTCCATTTCCACGGGGAAAAAACAGAGGAGGATGACCCCATGCCACACGCAAAAAAAAGCAGATAAACAACATTCATCGAAGTAGCAAACACTTCTTAAATCATGTAAAGGACAAGTTTTCATTCTCTTAAAAGTTGCAAGAAATGAGCTGCCAAATGTGAACATTCAATACAGACCCAGGTACTTACTGAGTCTGCCTCGGGATCCTTATAATCAGCAGAGAGCCGAGCAAAGGATGTCTTCTTTCTCCAGCCCAGTCCTCCAGAGACCCCGGCTTAATCAGCTGACTGGCCACGCAGCGGAGGCCCGGTTCTGGTTCACTGTATCTCCCACAGAGCCTAACGGGTCAGCTCTGGTTACTTCTTTGCCAACCTTGTCTTCCTCACTAATATGTACTCAAGAGGACTGCGGTGCATTTCCAGGATCTGAAGGAGCAGTACTTTGGCACCTGTAGCTAGCTAGAGGGTTGTTTTCCCCCCGCGGATGTTCACCACTTTGTTAGATTTGCTGCACTTTTGAATCATTTATCCGCGACTTTGCTGGACACCGCAGCCCGTCTCGTTCGGCCCCTGCGGATCGTCGCAACCTACTGCTTGATTCAGTCTCTTTTGAAATCTTCCCTGTCAATTTTAATGAACCGCCTGTGTGTTTTTCAATGCTGAAAACATTGTGAACTATGCCTACATTTCACTTAAAGGTCCCATGAATTGGCTTTAAAGGTGGACATTTATTTAATTAGTGATGCTGTTGTTAGTTATTATGTATTTTTGATTATAGGACACAGGAAAAAAGCAGAATGTTATGTTAAAATAATGGATAACGGAACAATAAACCGGCTTACACAAGAAGTACATCACAGAATATTTTTGATAATTGATTACATATTGATTCATTTTTCATGACAGTGTTATTTAGATATAACCTTTTCAGTCTTTTTTTAGCGCCTCAGCATGCCCAGCAGTCTGTTCAGGACAACTTTTTTTTTCTTTTTTTTTAAATCATGTGTCACAATTTCAAATGACACGGCCTGCTCTTTTTGGAGTAGCGCTAGATAATATGTGGTTATATTTAATGTGTGATATTGAAATCGTGTGGTTGAAATTGCCTGCAACAGAAGGATCATCACCACTTAAGTGTGCGTGTGTGTGTGTGTGTGTGTGTGTGTGTGTGTCCTATCCAGTTGGGATACGTGGAAATGATAGTGCTGACAAAGCCTCAGCAATTTTAATGTTTATCATCTCAGTTTTGCGTGCAAGCATGCTAATATTTGCTAATATATTCTAAAGACGGCGCACATTTTAATTATTTTTGCAAGTAGTTGGTCATAAAGAAAAAGTGTTGGACAAAACTACTTTTACCCTAATGATGGTACGAGATGTCAGGGAATGAGCAAAGTTTATTACATTTAATCTGGAATGTTAATACCATATTTCATGGCAATCCATCCAGTAGTTGTTTAGATCCTCGCTAATGGTAGCTCCAATTTGTCTCATGAGTGTATTTAGAGCAAGTCAGTCAGGTCAACAACAAAAAAACAAAACTTCCCTCAGTCCAAAAAGCACTATCACTACTTGTTTTCTCCCAAAGTTTTCTATTGGCATGTTCTGAGCACACCTTGCTAGCATATAGTCCATATAGTCTAGATCAGTGGTTCTTAACCTGGGTTCGATCGAACCCCAGGGGTTCGGTGAGTCAGTCTCAGGGGTTCGGCGGAGGTCAAGACACACACCCGACTCATATGATTCGTGATGACACGCCCCGCTTGGCCATCATCAGAAGGGTTCGGCGAACGCGCATATGAAACTGGTGGGGTTCAGTACCTCCAACAAGGTTAAGAACCACTGGTCTAGATATAGTCTATATCCTCAATGTTTCACTTCCAGGATTGGAAATTCTGATAGATGCATGTATTTTTCGCAGATGTCAGAGTACTTCCGCTTCCTTTGTGTTGGAATTCCAAACTCTGGTGGATTTATGTGGACTATGGTTACCTGGTCCTCAGATCTC
>NC_045736.1:29990247-29990390 GCF_008692095.1 Etheostoma spectabile
ATCCAGACAGCTAGCTGGACTATCTGTCTCTTCTCTCGCAACTTTTGAACGCACACGTTCCACCAAAACAATTCCGTACCCGAGGTTACTTTACAGAGGCTCCGTGCGGAGCTTAGCACCGCCCACGACGATTGTGATTGGTT
>NC_045736.1:29990400-29991852 GCF_008692095.1 Etheostoma spectabile
GCCAATAAACCAGAGCACGTTTTTTCTCCCATCCCTGCTGTGTGGAGTAGCTAGACTCTCCTCCACAGCGCTGTTAATCGAGACTAAGTATACTGTGGTCATCAGTGTCCTCCTGAAGCGGGACACCATTTTTTGACATGCAAAAAAAAAGGTGAATATCAATTTGAACAGATTCACTCCTACCAAAAAAAAAAAAGGGTACAAAAAAGTAAAATTGCAAAGTGAGAAACCCTATTTACATTCCCATCAGACCAACTAAAGGGGCTCGGTGACTGCAGGATTCAAAGCAGGAACAACTTGAACGTGGAAGGAAATGAGGAAAACCTCACCCAATCAAATTATATTTTAATTTTCTCTGTCAGTTTGGGCTGATCTGAATCGGACAATAATGTATTGCTTTGTTTGACTGATTAATTATTTATTTTTTTTGCATTTTTATTACAGTAGATGGTACCACCGAAGATAGACAGGAAGGGGGGGGAGTGAGAGGGGATCGTGGGTCGGAATTGATTTTTTTTTTTACATGCTTTTACAAATCACTTCAGTTCAAACCTAACATTGGTGTCCTGATTTTAGCCACATCTCAGCTTTCTTTGAGTTTCTAAATGCTAATCTCAGCCTTATTTCAGAGCCTCCCAGAACCCATCGCTCTGTCGGGGTCTGAGTCGTAACCAAACTTTAACAAAGCAGGACATACAGGCTTTGATAAATACTACCTGGCAGGCCTTCCTCCTTCCTCCTCCCATCGCTTAGTTCTTTTTCTACCTGTAGTCTCCTATCGCTCACACGTCCTCTTGGCACCTTGTCACCGGCCATAATGAAGGACTAATGAGCTGTTCAGAGCAGCCGTAGCGTTTGTGTCTTTAGCTCTGCTGTTTCCCACTGCTGGTGGAAGGGGGGGATGCTGTTAGTGTGACACCGCCGCGTTAAGTGTAAAGGGCACATTACTACTGTCAAGCTTCACCGACCACCTCATCTCTGTGAGCAGCGCTGGGTTCAACAGACTAATACCAGGTTGTTGGATGGGGGCAACCGTTGCACATGACACCTTGTACTGATCTGGTATTTGAGACAGAGCTACAAGCGTTTAACACGTTTGGCCTATCTCACATTTTGAAGAATTTTATTTGGCAATATTGGCATTTCAATTGATAATTGTGTAAAAAAAACAAATGTCTTTCTTACAAATTTTACATGCTATATAACAGTTAAGCTATAGTGCATGACTGTTTTATATTAACCCTTGTGTTGTCTATGTTGAAAATCAAAACTTTTTATCAATGTTTTTAACTTCTTACATTTATTCTTCTTTCTTACATTTTGTTTCTTTTTTCGACACTTTTTTCAATGTTTGACACTTTTTGACGTCTGACACTACGTAACACTAACTTATTAACTTGATGATTTTTTTTTGCTTTAGTGAGTGATTTTTGTTTAATACTTTAATAAAAA
>NC_045736.1:29991862-29992088 GCF_008692095.1 Etheostoma spectabile
TATGTTAACCCTTGTGTTGTCTTACCGTCAAAATTGAAAAGCAACAATTTAAAAAAAAATACATTTTTGTCCCTTTTTTTAAGTTTTTAACACTACATAACAGTAACTTATTAACTTTAGTTTTACAGCCATTTTTGGAATTTATGGTCAATAAACCTCATATATAGGAATTTGTCCCTAATGTTTGAGTTAGAAAAGCAGAAATTAGGGATTATTTAGACTAAAA
>NC_045736.1:29992098-29992268 GCF_008692095.1 Etheostoma spectabile
GGATGTTGATGGATAATCACAGACTGGAATATGTCAACGTTTACTCAACATTTCTAAACCAAATGCTATAAAACTGAAGAAGACACCCCAAAATTAATGAAAGTAGAGATTTGTACAACAAAGAAGCGTTGTGTGGAATCAATCATGTTATGTAAAAAGAACATTGATAT
>NC_045736.1:29992278-29992808 GCF_008692095.1 Etheostoma spectabile
AACGGGTCAATTTGACCCGAGGACAACATGAGGGTTAAGGAATGTCCGTTACATTCAAGCCATTGCCACTTGAATTGACACAAAGCTAATTTAGCTAACAAAACTCTGTATTTCCTAGTATGACTATGCTTAAAAAATGGTGTAGTCCGGTGTAATTTGCACACAGCCGCTTGCATTTTATGTAACCACTGAGAAAAGACAAAGAGGACATCAAAATTACAACATAATTACCTCTCCTGAAGACTCCATGTGTCCTTGATTTGACGGGCTAATTGCTAGTCTCGCTTTGCCAGACCTTCCTTCACAGCGCTGTGGAGGAGGTCGTAAATGAGGAGGAGGAGGAGGAAAATCTGCTCTGTTTTTTTGGCATTTCTTTAAAACAATCACAATCGTCAAGGGTGGAAAAATAACTATCGCTGCAAAACAGCCTCAGGAAGGTACTTGTTTTGATGGAACGTCTACGTTCAAAAGTTTTAGTCGTGCAACAGAAAACTCCGATTGGACAGATAGTCCAGCTAGCGGTCTGGATT
>NC_045736.1:29992818-29993869 GCF_008692095.1 Etheostoma spectabile
AGATCTGAGGACCAGGTAACCATAGTCCTCAGAAATCCACCGGAGTTTAAAACTCCTACACAAAGAAAGCGGAAGGTAACAGACATCTCGTCGAAAAGAGTGAAAGATGTCCAATTTTCCGCCGCAACGGAGCAAGAGTGGAACTTAGATATACGCTAGTGTTGGTCAAATAAAGCTTCGCAAACCACTGTCTTTATTTTGTGAGCTCACTAGATGGCGCTCTCTATTCAAAGAAAAGGTTAAAGGAATGGCAATTCAGTGTTTTTTTAACCCTTTGTCGAGCAGTAAGCGCCATCTAGTGAGCTCAGAAAATAAAGACAGTGGTTCACAAAGCTTCATTTGACCATCACTACTACACGCTACTAGCAAGTGTGTGGAGGATGGGTGGGGGTGGTGCCTGATCACTGAAGGCTTGCGTCAAGGGGATGCACCGATAGTGTTGTTCTCATCACTCAGAATACCTCATCAGGGCAACAGAAACTACGCACTGTAGCTTTAAATCCATGATCTAAATGTAATTTCAGGCACTTGTTGAGATCCCTGCGTATCCCAGTGTAATATACATTTAGCTTCCCAGAGTGCCTTCCAGGTGGTTTCAACCATATGGTAAGCAAGATGTTATCCAACAATTACAGCGTGTCAGCCGTTGATTCGCTGGAAGTCCCTTCTAGACCCACCATGTTTGATAATGATTAATTATAGTGATAATTAATGATGAGTGATAATTATTCAGCGTATACCGCACAGTGTGATTGTTTCTTCCTCGACAAACTTGTCAGCGCATGTGAATCGCAATGGGTTATTGGAGGTGAAATGTGCCTTTTTATTACGGATATCTTAAGTTCTCGACGGCTGCACTTGACAAACCAAGAGATGCGTTGCATATCCGTTTCCCTGGCGGAGCGCTGAGGAGTCAATTAAAAGAGAAAACACATCAAAGGCTCCTCTCCTTTTCCCCTAATTTCAAACAACGGAGGACCCACTGGCAAGGGCACACAAACAGGTGATAATCCCTGTCCGCCGGTGCACATGGGTTTGGGTTGGTGGTGGT
>NC_045736.1:29993879-29996488 GCF_008692095.1 Etheostoma spectabile
GGGGGGGGGGGGGGTTGCATTCCCATCCCCATCTTTTCTCACCCGCTCTCACTGACTAATTGCCCAGCCTCATGCACTTTATGCATTGAGAGTGATATGAGTTCCAGGATGATGCCCAAACCGACTCTTGTCACGCCTTGGACCGCAGGGCGGCATGTGTCGCCACGATAAGGCTCATTGCATTTAATTCAAGCGACTCATTAAGACTGTGTGCCTGAAACTCTCCTTTTTTTCCATTGTGCTCTTTAAAAGATAGAAGCCAGGGGAATGATGCAAGCATGAGTCCCGTGTGTCAGTGACTCTGCAAATTGCAAAATTAGGAGGCACAGTTGGACTTTATTCACCGAGAAGTGTAAAAGCAACAACTGAATCCACCGAGCGCCTACTCACCTCATCATGACATGATATAATCACATAACAGCGGTTATGTTTTGATATAAATGAACACTCAATGGGGAATGAGGATTTTCTCTTTTAGGTCATAAGAGTAATTCAGCTTAAACAAGAAGCGTATTTCACCCCCAAAAATTGTTGCATTTTATTACGTTTTTGACTTACAATCATACACTCACACAAAGGGTTTACACTTACCAGTTAAAGTAGTCTTGAGAATTAAAAAAAAACAGTGTCCCATATTTCCTGCTTTCACCCTGGCCGTTTATTTTAGTGTATTTGTTACGTCAGATCTTATTTAAAAGAATAGAAGGACTTTATAACATCTTTGTTTTTTGCTCTTTTTGAATTTTATAATTAGTTCATGTTGTATTAACGGGCAATATATGTTTTGTTAACTGTGTCTTGTAATCCCATGTGGGATGGGTCAGCTGTTTGGCACGACACAGCAATAATAATAAGTAAGCTGTAACAGTATTCTTGTTTCCATTACAGACGTTTGAAGTCCACCCGGACCCGATGATCAGCGTGGCACACATGGCGTGTGCCGGTGGGGGGGCGTGGATGGCGTTCTCCGAGGGTTCCTCCATCCGTCTCTTTCACACCGAAACACTGGAGCTGCTGCAGGAAATCAACATCTCAACACGCTCAACGCTGCTCAACACTGGTACACACGCATCACTCTCGACATCCATATACATGAGGTTGACCTCCATCCTAAGGAGCAGCTCAAACCCTTTTTTGTGTGTGTGTGTGTGTGCGTTAACCCTTGTGTTGTCCTCGGGTCAAATTGACCCGTTTTCCTATATCAATGTTCTGTTTAATTCCCCAAAATAACATGATTGATCCACAAAACACTCTTTGCCAAGTACAAATCTCTACTTTCATTAATTTTGGGGCGTCTTATTCAATTTTATAGCGTTTGAAAACAAAAATTGAAGTGGTTTTGAAATAGTATTGAGTAAAAGTTGACATATTCCAGTCTGTGATTATCCATCAACATCCATTCCTTTAATTTTAGTCTCAATAATTCCTGATTTCTGCTTTTCTAACTCAAAATTAATTTATCCTTTGTTGACCATAAATTCCCAAAATAACTGTAAAACTAAAGTTAATGACAAACATTGGGGGAAAAAAAACGTCAAAAGTCTTTAAAAATGGGACAAAAACTTAAGAAAAAGTGAAAAAAGTGTGGATTTTTGGGAAGACAAGACAAGGCTTAAAACAACTCAGATTAGAAAAAATTAGATACAAAACTTCTGCCACAAAAATGTAATTTCATTTGTACGCGTTACATCAGAAAGCACCAAATGAACACTGACGATGCGCTCCTCCCCAGAATACGGTATTCCCGTCTTGTCCAAGTCGCTCCTTGGGTCTCTCACTCTGGGGACGGACCTGAATAAGTATCCTTCTCAGGCCCTTCACAAAACCATAATAGAGCCACGGGGTGAGAGCTAGGGATTAATGAAAAAGAAAATAAAGTCACGAAGGAGCAGTAAAATGGCAGCCCCAAAGATTTTCATACAAAGGGTTCCCATGGAAACACTCTCGTCTTTAAACGTCCATGCTTCAGTGGTATCGTGCCCATTTGACCTCTTTTTTTTTACCTCTCCACTTTCCTCCCGTTTGAGTTCATATTTCCTTTTCTTTTTGTCTCCTCGACACTCCCCGTTTCATCTCATCCGCTGTGCTTTAAAATCCTCTCCCAGCCCGTTTGACTTCTCTCTGCAGTCCGGTTAGGATGCCACAGATAGCTTATTACTTCCTGTGTGCCTTCTTTCATGATGGATGAAATATTTATCAGCCAGTGTGGGTGTTTTTTCCTCTCCCTTTTTTCTGAGAAAAGAACTATGGTAAACAAATTAGGTAGCAACAAAGCCTACCCGAACTGTCTAACGGGGATATTTGAGCACATGTGACTCATCGCCAGCTTGCTTCAAACATGAGGCTGTGGCATGTGGGCCCTCAGCTCATTTAGCACATGTGAAGATCATCTTGAGCTTCAGGGAGGGGTTTAAATGCATTTGGATTTAGGCAATTTTGTCTTTTTCGTTGAGTCACACCAGTCTGGGATCGATGTATTTAAAATAGAGACGCCATTTTTTGCTTCCCGATACAGATTTGGATACCTGAGCTTGCGTATCGGCTGATACCGAGTACCGATCCGACACCAGTGTGATGTACACTACCGGTCAAAAGTTTGGGGTCACTTT
>NC_045736.1:29996498-30006418 GCF_008692095.1 Etheostoma spectabile
CATTGCACTCCATTATAGACAGAATACCAGCTGAGATAAGTTGCCTTGTTTTTTTTAACCAGCGCAGCAGTTTTCATATTACATTATGTGCTTACATAATTGCAAAAGGGTTCTCCAATGTTTTCTCAGTTAGTTTTTTTTAAATGATATCAGATTAGTGAACAGAATGTGCCTTTGGAACATTGGATGAATGGTTGCTGATAATGGGCAATGTAGATATTGCATTAAATATCACCCACCCACTCAGATCAGCTGGTATTCTGTCTATAATGGAGTGGAATGGAAATTTGTAAGTGGCCCCATACTTTGGACCGGTAGTGCATATTTTATTATGTTTTAACAACTGTATACTACTATCCCTTTATGGATGGGATATGATTTCTATCTTTGTTGTCGGTCTGGCTCAGGTTAATCTCTTTTGTGAAACATTAACAAACGCCACTGAACTTTCTTTTTTCATCCAGTTTGACAGTCAGTAATAACATGAATGAACTACTTTTACGTAGATTTTCTTTAGGCCTTTATTACATGGTATCGGATCGGTGCATAAACTCCAGTACTTCCCCATACCAAGACCAGCGTTTTAGGCGGTACCGGAGACATCGGAACATCTCTAATTTAGAGCTTTGTCTCACTAGGTTTTCTCTGGTGAGTTGACTAAAGAACAACAAATAAAAACAACCTTTTTCTCTTTTAGATCAAAGTTCCTTCTCTTTTTCTTTTTTTTTCTTTCGAAGAAGAGACTCCTGTGGCTGTGGTATCCGGAGAAAACCGGTGACCCAGAGGTCATTTTCACCCTGCACCTGTGCTCCCACCTTGAAATATGCAGCAGACTTGAAGGGGGCGGGCGTGCCCCCAAGGCTTGGCCCTGGGGGAAGTTCCAGGGAGAGAAAGGAATAAGAGTGGCTCGGCTCATGTCTTCAGGGTCCACAAAAGGAAGAGGATCTTTGAATTAAGTTGTGATTTGTCGAGCTCACAAGAGAAAAGAGGATCCCCCGACACTCGACAGCCACTGATACTGCGCTTGAAATACTGATAGTTTCCCTCTATCAATGGAACTCTGCTCCCCCAGGTTTCTCCTTGACTTATGCTAGGACATGCAGTAATGATATACCCCCTAATCCTTTCCCCTTAATGTGATTTATACTCAATAGGGAATTCCAGTTGCAGTAAACAACAGAAGTTTTCTGAGGCAGAGGGAAAGTGCTGATCTCTTCACTACTAATGCCTTTAATAGTTCTATCCTTAGGGTGAAGACATAATATTCTAAAATAAAGCCCTCGGTGACATATCACAAGGAAACATTTATCTTTAGAGACATCGTCTTTTCAAGGCAAATACCCGCTTCCATGATAAACCCACTACACACTGGAGAAAGTGTGCGTTACTGCAAAAACATTTGGAGGTTGCAAGATTGCTCGAGGTTAAGCTATACCGCCTTAATCTCAAGTGCCTTTGTCATTATTCCTTTTTATCACTATTCTTAAAGACAATGCCTGGGCGCCCACGTCTTCCGAATTCAGATTTCATGGGTACCCGGGAGTGGGCGTTCACGAGCATCCCTCTCTCACTCATACCCTCTAACCACAGTACAACTAGACTCCCCGGCGATGTGAGCAGGTGGCAGACAGTTTTTTCTTCTTCTTCTTTTTTTTTTTTTTTTTTTTTTTTTACGCGGCCTGACCAACTGCTGTGACCCTCCAAGGTCTCTCCACCTGAAGGTGTCTGCTCTCTGTTTGCCGAACAGGCTCCACCGCTCTGCCTCCACTTCCTCTTCCACCCACAGCATCAGCTCCGTACTGTGGAGGGAAATAATGAATGACTCCGTTGAGCCACTAGTAGCAAATCGTCATAATCTGAGCATGACACAGAACACACAGTTAACTGGGTAGCTGTTAAAGCTACCCACGTAAATGAGCATTCGCTTAGTTGCAATCACATGAGTGCTGGTGTAATTCAATTACCATTGCCATGGATATTATGGTAAATGGTTCTATAGATAACTAGGCCACAATAGGAGCCAAGCGCTGAGGGACCACAGAAGAAATGTAAAAATAAATCCACAAAAAAAAGCAGTGTTTTTCACCCCTTTTGTTAAGCGTAAAACAAAGGATGTGCGTGTATAATAAGAGCGCGCAATTATCCGTTCCCCGTCACTAATGCGGTGCTACAGAAACAGTTCCGCAATGAAAAACTTCCCACACAAAAGTTATGTTGACACTTGCATCATGCTCCATCGTAGGACGAATAAAATGTACCTTTATCTAAAGAAAATCACTGCCTAAGCTTACTCCAAGGATTATTAACACATGCAGTAAGGGGAAAGAAAGTCACTTATTGTAATTATGTCAACACAAATGTGTGTTAATACATGTTCTTTTTGTAGAGCTTTGTTTGAAAGATGAGTCAAAGACTCCCAATGTGCAAGTATGATGAGCTAGATGCACTCTCAGAAATTGAATCAATGACCTGAAAGTCAAAATGGTCAAAAAAGGAATTGATGGTTACACATTACTTGAAGGTATCTACATAATAGTGACATGACACTGTCATGAACGTGTCATAAAACATAAACGTTTATGACACAACGCTTCTTTTAGTAAGTGTTATTTGGTTTTGTTATGACAAGTTAGGGTTTATGTGTTATTAGTGTCATGTGTTCATGTGTGACAGTGTCATGTAGAGAACTTCAAATAAAGTGTTACCTAAGTCCTTCTACTCCGATCTTTCTGATAAATATGTCTAAATATGTAACCTGAAGGGATGTTGTTAAATTGTCTTTTGGTCCGAGCTACGTTTAAGTATCTAATATCAGAACCTTTTTTATTAAAGGTGATCTAAGCTATGTTACGTGTGTTTTAGGCAACATTTGTTGTCACATACAGTAAACATCTCCTCACTATCTGCTAGCTGCCTGTCCCCAGAACACACTGAAACATATCCTCACATCTGCTAGCTGCCTGTCCCAGAACACACTGTAAACATCTCTCACTATCTGCTAGCTGCCTAGTCCCAGAACACACTGTAAAAAACTCTCTCATATCTGCTAGCTGCCTGTCCCAGAACACACTGTAAGTAACATCTCCACATATCTGCTAGCTGCCTGTCCCCGAACACACTGTAAAAAACATCTCCTCACTATCTGCTAGCTGCCTGTCCCAGAACACATGAAAAAACATCTCCTCACTATCTGCTGCTGCCTGTCCCCGAACACACTTAAAAAACATCTCACATCTGAGCTGCCTGTCCCCAGAACAACTGTAATAACATCTCCTCACTAACTGCTAGCTGCTGTCCCTGAACCACTGTAAATAACATCTCCTACTATCTGCTAGCTGCCTGTCCCCTGAAAACACTGTAAAAAACATCTCCTCACTATCTGCTAGCTGCCTGTCCCTGAAACACTGTAAAAAAATCTCATCTATCTGCTAGCGCGTCCCCTGAACACACTGTAAAAAACATCTCCTCACTATCTGCTAGCTGCCTGTCCCAGACACACTGTAAAAAACATCTCTCACTACTTGCTAGCTGCCTGTCCCTGAACACACTGTAAAAAACATCTCCTCCCTATCTGCTAGTGCCTGTCCCTGAACACACTGTAAAAAAACATCTCCCATATTGCTAGCTGCCTGTCCCCAGAACACACTGTAAAAACATCTCCTCGCTATCTGCTAGCTGCCTGTCCCCAGAACACACTGTAAAAAACATCTTCTCGCTATCTGCTAGCTGCCTGTCCCCGAACACACTGTAAAAACATCTCACTATCTGCTAGCTGCCTGTCCCTGAACACCACTGTAAAAAACATCTCCTCCCCTATCTGCTAGCTGCCTGTCCCCTGAACACACTGTAAAAAACATCTCTCACTATCTGCTAGCTGCCTGTCCCAGAACACACTGTAAAAAACATCTCCTCGCTATCTGCTAGCTGCCTGTCCCAGAACACACTGTAAAAAACATTCTCGCTATCTGCTAGCTGCCTGTCCCCGAACACACTGTAAAAAAAATCTCACTATCTGCTAGCTGTCTGTCCCAGGACACACTGTAAAAAAGATCTCCTCACTATCTGCTAGCTGCCTGTCCCCAGAACACACTGTAAAAAACATCTCACTATCTGCTAGCTGTCTGTCCAGGACCACTGTAAAAAGACCTCCTCACTATCGCTAGCTGCCTGTCCCCAGAACACACTGTAAAAAAACACGCTCACTATCTGCTAGCTGCCTGTCCCCAGAGCATACTGTAAAAAAACATATCCACATATCTGCTAGCTGCCTGTCCCAGAAACACATGTAAAAAACACGTCTACTATCTGCTAGCTGCCTGTCCCCAGAACACACTGTAAAAAAACATCTCACTATCTGCTAGCTGCCTGTCCCCAGATCCATCCAAAAAAGAAAACTTCCCTGCACATCCATTTTGCCATTACAGTGGGAGGTGAAAACATTTAAGCTCAATATTTCAAAAGCACTCCGATCTCAAGCAGAGACATACAAAACCAACTTCACAGATTCTTGTTTCCTACGTTGTGCTTCTATGAGATTTTTTCTTTCAACTGGGTCAGTAGCAAGTAGACAAATCCAATTTTATTATAATCTGGTTTAACCCAAAGCCCTAGGTGGCTGTGCATGTGTTAAGCTTGTCAAATACAGATTGATCACAGAGCTTAAACCTTACCCAACGCTAAATCGGAAAACCAACACTCAAAAGTATTTTTAACTTTTTGTTCACATCATGCTAGTGCTGAACAGCTTCCAAAATACAGCATTTTGGAAGAACTGGTGATACAAATCAAAAATCAGTGGGAGTTCATAATTCACTCTTAAAAAGATAGACCATCCAGTCACAACAGGGAGTTATCTGTTATTCTTTCAAAAAAAGCCTATAATCTGTTGTAGTGTTGAGCTTTCTGTCCTTTTGTCACAGTGGTTGGTGAAGAAAACTCAAGAAATCAATTGTCTGTCATTGTTTTCTATATTGCAGGTCAGAAGAGCATGCGAGTCACGAGTCTGCTAATTTGCCAGGGGTTGTTGTGGGTGGGCACTGCCCAAGGCTTAATCATCACTCTTCCAGTTCCCAAACTGGAGGGCATCCCCAAAATAACAGGTATGGCTCAGACGGTAGAACAGCCTCTTCAGGCGTTTGTTAATGATAGAAAATGACTCTGCACGGCCCATTATTAAGGTCATACTTCACATTTGTCTTATCGCTCAGTGCAAATATGTGTGTGTGTGTGTGTGTGTGTATATGTATATCTATATATATATATATATATATATATATATATATATATATATATATATATATATATATTGTTGCAGGGTAATTTAAAAACTGCCTGCCAGCGTTTTGTTAATTATGCCAAGTGAAGGAGGTCGTTAGTTTCCCACTTGCACACACATTACTTCATGACCATCTTATTCCAAGCTAGTACTTTAAACACTATGTAAACACAATCTGGGTCCTGGAAATTACGTTCCCATGCAACAAAACTGCATTCTCAATTACGTTGCGACATACTGACATATTACAAAAACGTTTCTGATCAAAGTGTGCGCATGGAGGCGGACTTGCACCCATGGAACTGCTGTTCCTGTAACGTTGATTTGTTTTACGTAACATATGTACCTCACGTACGTAACTTAAATTGCGTAACACACATACTCATTTTTACCCAGCCATTACCCAGTTTTGTTTCAATTCAAAATGCTAACCGAAAAAAAACGTTGCTCTTCAAAAATAATTGACAATGCAGTTTTGTTGTGTCAGAACATAATTTTCTAGGAGACAGGGTTGAAACACAACACAAACTTTAGCTACCAGTACTACCAAATTTGAACTAAATACCCTATGATAAAGTGTTCCAGTCATTTTCAGTTCAATTCAAAGTGCGAATTGCATAATAATCTCCGTTAAGTGACAATGACTAGTCCCTCTGGATGACATCTAAATTGCTGTGTCCCTGCCTCCTACAGGGAAGGGAATGGTCTCTCTAAATGCCCACTGTGGCCCAGTGGACTTCCTGGTGGCCACCACCAGCACTCTGTCTCCTGAACTGCTGAAGAGGGATTCTGTCGCGGATGGCCCAGACTCTGCCTTCGGAGGCGAGGACCGCAGCGACACCTCCTCCCAGGAATCCCTGCAGCAGTCCTACCAGGGGGACGGCAGGGGCAAAGGACGCGGCGTCCTGCTGCAGTACAAGCTGCGCTCGACGTCGGGACTGCCCGGGCGGCCGTTAACGGCGCTGGGCGACGAGGCCTCGGACTCCTCCCTGGAGTCCCTGGAGCACAGCGTGGAAGACGGATCCATCTACGAGCTGAGCGACGACCCAGAAATGTGGGTCCGGGGACGTCCTTGCGAGAGGGACGGGGGGCGCAGGGACAGGGTGATCTCTGCAGCGGTCATCTCTGGAGGCAAGGGCTTCCGTAGACTTAAGGAAGGGGCGGCAACAGGTACTAGGACAAGTGGCGAGGGTTTAGAGAATATTCTCATGGTATGGCAGCTCCCACTGACAGTGTGAAATGGAAAATATACGGCAAGGTGATGGGTATTTATAGATGTCTACCCAGCATAGCCTTGACTCAACCGGTCCATATATATTCAAAGGATTTGAATAACATGTACTGTAGGATGTGAAGGTCTTGCCACCATTACGGAGCTTGACAGGTTAAGATTTATTGGCATGAGGAAGGTAAGACGTGCTGCTTACCAGCGGTACTGTCAGCCCATACGATGCTTTGAATGTTCAGGCTTGTGCGTCATCGCCTTCCCAGCAGTGGCGGAGGCCGCCTCTGATTAGTCGTGAGTGATTGTTTTGATCTGGCTTCCTCATCCTGTCTTTGTTACGATTGATACGCCTCGATTCAACCTCATCATCGCGCCGTGCGCTCTGCCACATTTATTTCACGCAAAGGACTTGTGTGTGTGTGTGTGTGCGCGGCCACGGACAGCACGCCTTTGAGAGGCAGGCTTTGTTGGATCTGCCATGCTCTGCCGAGTCAGAGATGGACATTTTTTATTTGGTCCTGTGGGAGAGATCCCATCTGTATCCAGCTGAAAGCCGGGTACTTCCACCGCATCCAAAAGCACATCAGCATCACTTTATTAGCTCTTAGCCAGCCTTTCTCTCATCCCATACAATGTGAATGTGCGATACCTTCTATTGTGTCTCAAAATTGAATCTGTGCTCTCTTAAAAACAACAAAAAAGGATTTAATATTCCCTGTTTTAATGCAGCTGTTGCAAAAACAATTCTTGGTTATTGAAAATGAGTTTCTTCCAAGAGCTTACCATGCCTTGATTGAGGAGAACCAAGGTAGCACAGACTGGCTGCACAACTTCCAAAAAGCTCATTTGGAAAAGAAAAGTGACAAGAGTCGAAGATGTCATTTCTCTACTCTACAGCGTCCGTATTTGCACTGTAGACGTCCTGTAATTATTACGGATTTATTTTGAGGACAAGAAACTTCTTGGCGCCACATTTTAGAGTTTTATCTTGCCCAAGTACTGTAAATGCCAGATATCTGTTTCATTACACGCCGTCATCCATCTGCTAGATGAAACAGATGCGCGCACAGGGTTTTAACACAGCTCACATTAGCCAGTAATGGATCAAAAAAACGAATGATGAAATAAAAGGGCACATGTTCAGTAATATACATTATGATTTGATTGAAGATGGTAAATGACGTACATAGCATACGTCTGTATTGCAATTAACAGGCGCTGATGTATCAGCCAGGACACTAAATCATGTAAACCTCTTTTCATGTTAATACTTGGTAAATATTTGGAGTTTAACGCAAAGTAATACAATAATATGTTATTATCAAGATATGAAGATGCACGTAAACAACGTGTTGGGTGGGAAGCTCACATCTCCAGTTTTGGTGATTCTCATGCCTTCAGCTGATCCATAGATGGGTCTGTTTGTAACCTGAGGAGCGTATAAAGCTTTTTTAACCTCCTTTAATGAAATGAACATGTGTTGTCTTTTGGCTTTTACTTTAGAAATACAACAACAACAGTGGTATGATGTGAGAAGCGTTCAGTGGTACTGTGTGGAATATTGTGACCTTCACACTATAGCATCGGCCGCCTTGTCTTGCAGACAAAACCAAGCACTTCAGAGTACATATCTTTCAAAGTGTGTCGAACAATAGGTGGAGGCCACGCAAGGACCTAAATACGAACGTAGCTTTGTGGGTTTTCAATGAACCGACGGCGAAGGTAACGGAATATAACTTATTTTCTCCTCCTCTCCCTTCACTCGGCTCTTCCACCACACACGGAATCTCATCTCATCCTTTCATCCCAGAGGAAGCGTAAAGTTCATGTTTTGGATTTCCCTGAGGCACATGGAGGTTTATCTCCCCTTGTTCTTTCCCCTTCTCCCGACTGAAGTTCCAACGCGTTCAAAAACAACCCGCTGCCAACCAGAGTCACACATCAACCACGTAAAGCTCAGTGTCACGCCAGAAATGCAAAAAAACTCGTCATTCATGTGGGATTCATCGCTGCTGGAGCCCCAACCCAACGCCCTAACATTTGCTATATTGACGGCATCGAGTTTCACAAGCTGATCCGCTGAGCATCTGCGACTTAAAGTACAGAGACCTTTGATGGACATTGACATTGCATTTCATTTGCTTACACTACATGTGTACAGGTATTATCCATGCACTGAATATTAATACTCGTGAATGAACGTACTGTACTACTAATTAGAACCGTTACTGTACTAATGAATCGTGTTTTGTGACGAGGACTCTGCAACAGTGGTGATGTTTTAGGTGAGACTGTATAAGGCACGGTTTTCCTGTGGTGTTAAAGGAGAAGTCCCGTTTATTACCACGTGGATCTTTTGGCCGTCAATTCCGATCAGACGTACTGGGAACATGGTGGCATCCCTGAAGAAATACGTCAGGTGAGATAAGAAACACTCAGATGGTCATACAGGTTGTTTTTTTTGGGGGGGGGAGGGGCTTTTCCCTTTATTATAGTTAACCCTCTGGGCCTTGAGGCCATTTTTACAGTTTAATTTCCGTCTGGATTTTATTTGATAAAAAAGCTTGTAAAACATCAACCCTGTTGTCTACAGTCACGACTATGAACATCATTTTTTTTAGGACAAAACTGGGTTATAGAATATGTGGTTGCAGTGAGGTCACTTGATGTTAAAAATGGTTGTAGGGCCTTAAAGATAAATAAATAATAAAAATAAATAAATCTTCCAGATATGTATTGATATCACCGACATATAAGTAAAACCTAAGCCATTTTCTTTCTAAAACACTTGTCATATGTCTGGGAGTCACACTGTGAAGAAATAATCATTTAACTTATATGTTGACAAAATACATGCATTTTTTCCAAAAAAGTCAAGCGTTTTGCTCTCATGACATTTACTTATGCCAATATAAACATAATAATGTCATATTTATTGATATTACACCCACAGCAATGTTATACAAGCAATTAGTGTATTCAATAGGATAATTTGGCCTTCCATAGAGTCTATAGGCATTTTTGTCCCCTCTGGCCTTCCATACAAGAGGGGTGACTTTATCTCCCATATATAGAATAGAATAGAGAATGCCTTTATTGTCATTATACACAAGTACACGGTACTTGTGCAACGAGATTAAGCCATCCCTTTGCAGTGTTGACACAAAAAAATATAAGAATATAACAGATATAAATATCAAAATATAAAGTCAAGATATAAGTTTAGTGACTGTCAAGTATACATATAAATCAGCTTGAATAGCATAGGTAGTTTTAAACACTCAATAATAATAGTGCCCAGTGAGGGAATGAAATGATTAAGTACTAATATTAAGTAAATAAATATTGCACAGTAATGGAGTAATATGGGCATGCACTTCCTGAAAAATAGACAGGACAGACACAGAGCGAGAGATCAGA
>NC_045736.1:30006443-30014828 GCF_008692095.1 Etheostoma spectabile
TTCGGTTTCGTTTAAATCTGACGTTTTCGGCTTTACGACGGTCTTTTCCCCGTCTTTCTAGCCTCTACAGGGGGTTTTCTATCCAGCCTGGAACTTCAGCTTCTTTGGGCTTTAAATCCATACTGTTAAATCCAAGATTGGTCCACTTTATATCCATAATTCATCGCGTTTTGGCTCATTTCTGCCGCTGAATCGTTCGTCTAATCTCTGATCTCTCGCTCTGTGTCTGTCCTGTCTATTTTTCAGGAAGTGCATGCCCATATTACTCCATTACTGTGCTATTTATTTACTTAATATTAGTACTAATCATTTCATTCCATCACTGTGCAATATTATTTATTGAGTGTTAAACTTACCTATGCTTATTCAAGCTTTTATATATGTATACTTGACAGTCACTACACTTTATATCTTTACTTATATTTTGAATTTTTATACTGTTATATTCTTATATTTTTTGTGTCAACACTGCAAAGGGATTGCTTTAATCTCGTTGCACAAGTACCGTGTACTTGTGTATAATGACAATAAAGGCATTCTCTATTCTTTCTATATATGGGAGATAAAGTCACCCCTCTTGTATGGAAGGCCAGAGGGGACAAAATGCCTATAGACTCTATGGAAGGCCAAATTATCATATTGATACACTAATTGCTTGTATAACATTGCTGTGGGTGTAATATCAATAAATATGACATTATTATGTTTATATTGGCATAAGTAAATGTCATGAGAGCAAAACGCTTGACTTTTTTGGAAAAAATGCATGTATTTTGTCAACAATAAGTTAAATGATTATTTCTTCACAGTGTGACTCCCAGACATATGACAAGTGTTTTAGAAAGAAAATGGCTTAGGTTTTACTTATATGTCGTGATATCAATACATATCTGGAAGATTTATTTATTTTATTATTTATTTATCTTTAAGGCCCTACAACCATTTTTAACATCAAGTGCCCTCACTGCAACCACATATTCTAATAACCCAGTTTGTCCTAAAAAAAATGATGTTCATATCTGACTGTAGACAACAGGGTTGATGTTTAACAAGCTTTTTTATCAAAATAAATCCAGACGAAATTAACTGTAAAATGGCCTCAAGGCCAGAGGGTTAACTATAATAAAGGGAAAAGCCCCTCCCCCCCCCAAAAAACAACCTGTATGACCATCTGAGTGTTTCTTATCTCACCTGACGTATTTCTTCAGGGATGCCACCATGTTCCCAGTACGTCTGATCGGAATTGACGGCCAAAAGATCCACGTGGTATAAACGGACTTCTCCTTTAACACCACAGGAAAACCGTGCCTTATACAGTCTCACCTAAAACATCACCACTGTTGCAGAGTCCTCGTCACAAACAGATTCTAGTACAGTAACGGTTCTAATTAGTAGTACAGTACGTTCATTCACGAGTATTAATATTCAGTGCATGGATAATACCTGTACACATGTTTGTAAGCAAATGAAATGCAATGTCAATGTCCATCAAAGGTCTCTGTACTTTAAGTCGCAATGCTCAGCGGATCAGCTTGTGAAACTCGATGCCGTCAATATAGCAAATGTTAGGGCGTTGGGTGGGGCTCCAGCAGCGATGAATCCCACATGAATGACGAGTTTTTTGCATTTCTGGCGTGACACTGAGCTTTACGTGGTTGATGTGTGACTCTGGTTGGCAGCGGGTTGTTTTTGAACGCGTTGGAACTTCAGTCGGGAGAGGGGAAAGAACAAGGGGAGATAACCTCCATGTGCCTCAGGGAAATCCAAAACATGACTTTACGCTTCCTCTGGGATGAAGGATGAATGAGATTCCGTGTGTGGTGGAAGAGCCGGTGAAGGGAGAGGAGGAGAAAATAAGTATATTCCGTTACCTTCGCCGTCGGTTCTTGAAAACCCACAAAGCTACGTTCTTATTTGGTCCTTGCTGGCCTCCACCTATTGTTCGACACACTTTGAAAGATATGTACTCTGAAGTGCTTGGTTTTGTCTGCAAGACAAGGCGGCCGATGCTATAGTGTGAAGGTCACAATATTCCACACAGTACCACTGAACGCTTCTCACATCATACCACTGTTGTTGTTGTTTTCTAAAGTAAAAGCCAAAAGACAACACATGTTCATTCATTAAAGGAGGTTAAAAAGCTTTATACGCTCCTCAGGTTACAAACAGACCCATCTGGATCAGCTGAAGGCATGAATCACCAAAACTGGAGATGTGAGCTTCCCACCCAACACTTTGTTTACGTGCATCTTCATATCTTGATAATAACATATTATGTATTACTTTGCGTTAAACTCCAATATTACCAAGTATTAACAGAAAAGAGGTTTACATGATTTAGTGTCCTGGCTGATACATCAGCGCCTGTTAATTGCAATACAGACGATGCTATGTACGCATTTACCATCTTCAATCAAATCATAATGTATATACTGAACATGTGCCCTTTTATTTCATCATTCGTTTTTTTGATCCATTACTGGCTAATGTGAGCTGTGTTAAAACCCTGTGCGCGCATCTGTTTCATCTAGCAGATGGATGACGGCGTGTAATGAAACAGATATCTGGCATTTACAGTACTTGGGCAGATAAACTCTAAATGTGGCGCCAAGAAGTTTCTTGTCCTCAAAATAAATCCGTAATAATTACAGGACGTCTACAGTGCAAATACGGACGCTGTAAGTAGAGAAATGACATCTTCGACTCTTGTCACTTTTCTTTTCCAAATGAGCTTTTTGGAAGTTGTGCAGCCATTCTGTCTACCTTGGTTCTCCTCAATCAAGGCATGGTAAGCTCTTGGAAGAAACTCATTTTCAATAACCAAGAATTGTTTTTGCAACAGCTGCATTAAAACAGGGAATATTAAATCCTTTTTTGTTGTTTTAAAGAGAGCACATTCAATTTTGAGACACAATAGAAGGTATCGCACATTCACATTGTATGGGATGAGAGAAAGGCTGGCTAGACTAATAAAGTGATGCTGATGTGCTTTTGGATGCGGTGGAAGTACCCGGCTTTCAGCTGGATACAGATGGGACTCTCCCACAGGACCAAATAAAAAATGTCCATCTCTGACTCGGCAGAGCATGGCGATCCACAAGCCTGCCTCTCAAAGGCGTGCTGTCCGTGGCCGCGCACACACACACACACAAGTCCTTTGCGTGAAATAATATGTGGCAGAGCGCACGGCGCGATGATGAGGTTGAATCGAGGCGTATCAATCGTAACAAAGACAGGATGAGGAACCAGATATACAATCACTCACGTAATCAGAGGCGCCTCCGCCACTGCTGGAAGGCGATGACCACAAGCCTGAACATTCAAAGCATCGTATGGGCTGACAGTACCGCTGGTAAGCAGCACGTCTTACCTTCCTCATGCCAATAAATCTTAACCTGTCAAGCTCCGTAATGGTGGCAAGACCTTCACATCCTACAGTACATGTTATTCAATCCTTTGAATATATTGGACCGTTGAGTCAAGGCTATGCTGGGTAGACACTATAAATACCCATCACCTTGCCGTATATTTTCCATTCACACTGTCAGTGGAGCTGCCATACCATGAGAAATATTCTCTAAACCCTCGCCACTTGTCCTAGTACCTGTTGCCGCCCCTTCCTTAAGTCTACGGAACCCTTGCCTCCAGAGATGACCGCTGCAGAGATCACCCTGTCCCTGCGCCCCCCGTCCCTCTCGCAAGGACGTCCCCGGACCCACATTTCTGGGTCTCGCTCAGCTCGTAGATGGATCCGTCTTCCACGCTGTGCTCCAGGGACTCCAGGGAGGAGTCCGAGGCCTCGTCCCCAGCGCCGTTAACGGCCGCCCGGGCAGTCCCGACGTCGAGCGCAGCTTGTACTGCAGCAGGACGCCGCGTCCTTTGCCCCTGCCGTCCCCCTGGTAGGACTGCTGCGGATTCCTGGGAGGAGGTGTCGCTGCGGTCCTCGCCTCCGAAGGCAGAGTCTGGGCCATCCGCGACAGAATCCCTCTTCAGCAGTTCAGGAGACAGAGTGCTGGTGGTGGCCACCCAGAAGTCCACTGGGCCACGTGGGCATTTAGAGAGACCATTCCCTTCCTGTGTAGAGGCAGGGACACACAGCAATTTAGATGTCATCCAGAGGGACTAGTCATTGTCACTTAACGGAGATTATTATGCAATTCGCACTTTGATTGAACTGAAAATGACTGGAACACTTTATCATAGGGTATTTAGTTCAAATTTGGTAGTACTGGTAGCTAAAGTTTGTGTTGTGTTTCAACCCTGTCTCCTAGAAATTATGTTCTGACACACAAAACTGCATTGTCAATTATTTTTGAAGAGCAACGTTTTTTTTCGGTTAGCATTTGAATTGAAACAAAACTGGGTAATGGCTGGGTAAAAATGAGTATGTGTGTTACGCAATTTAAGTTACGTACGTGAGGTACATATGTTACGTAAAACAAATCACACGTTACAGAAACAGCAGTTCCATGGTGTCAAGTCCGCCTCCATGCGCACACTTTGATCAAAACGTTTTTGTAATATGTCAGTATGTCGCAACGTAATTGAGAATGCAGTTTTTGTTGCTGGGAACGTAATTTCCAGGACCCAGATTGTGTTTACATAGTGTTTAAAGTACTAGCTTGGAATAGATGGTCATGAAGTAATGTGTGTGCAAGGTGGGAAACTAACGACCTCCTTCCTTGGCATATTAACAAAACCTGCAGGCAGTTTTTAAATTACCCTGCAACAATATATATATATATTATAATTAATATATAATATTATATATATATATTATAGATATACATATACACACACACACACACACACACATATTGCACTGAGCGATAAGACAAATGTGAAGTATGACCTTAATAATGGGCCGTGCAGAGTCATTTCTATCATTAACAAACGCCTGAAGAGGCTGTTCTACCGTCTGAGCCATACCTGTTATTTTGGGGATGCCCTCCAGTTTGGGAACTGGAAGAGTGATGTTAAGCCTTGGGCAGTGCCCACCCACAACAACCCCTGGCAATTAGCAGCCTCGTGACTCGCATGCTCTTCTGACCTGCAATATAGAAAACAATGACAGACATTGATTTCTTGAGTTTTCTTCACCAACCACTGTGACAAAAGGACAGAAACTCAACACTACAACAGATTATAGCTTTTTTTGAAAGAATAACAGATAACTCCCTGTGTGACTGTGGTCTATCTTTTTAAGAGTGTTATGACTCCCACTTTTTTGATTTGTATCACCAGTTCTTCCAAAATCCTGTATTTTGGAAGCTGTTCAGCACTAGCATGATGTGAACAAAAAGTTAAAAAACTTTTGAGTGTTGGTTTTCCGATTTAGCGTTGGTAAGGTTTAAGCTCTGTGATCAATCTGTATTTGACAAGCTTAACACTGTGCACAGCCACCTAGGGCTTTGGGTTAAACCAGATTATATAAATGGTTTGTCTACTTGCTACTGACCCAGTTGAAAGAAAAAATCTCATAGAAGCCAACGTAGGAAACAAGAATCTGTGAAGTTGGTTTTGTATGTCTCTGCTTGAGATCGGAGTGCTTTTGAAATTTGAGCTTAAATGTTTCACCTCCCACGGTAATGGCAAAATGGATGTGCAGGAATTTTTCTTTTTTGGATGATCTGGGACAGGCAGCTAGCAGTAGTGGATGTTTTTTTACAGTGTGTTCTGGACAGGCAGCTAGCAGATAGTGAGACGTGTTTTTTACAGTGTGTTCTGGGGACAGGCAGCTAGCAGATAGTGAGGAGATGTTTTTTACAGTATGCTCTGGGGACAGGCAGCTAGCATAGTGAGACGTGTTTTTTACAGTGTGTTCTGGGGACAGCAGCTAGCATATGTGAGAGGTTCTTTTTACAGTGTGTCCTGGGGACAGACAGCTAGCAATAGTGAGATGTTTTTTACAGTGTGTTCTGGGACAGGCAGCTAGCAGATAGTGAGGAGATCTTTTTTACAGTTTGTCCTGGGGACAACAGCTAGCAGATAGTGAGATGTTTTTTACAGTGTGTTCGGGACAGGCAGCTAGCAGATAGCGGAAGATGTTTTTTACAGTGTGTTCTGGGGACAGGCAGCTAGCAGATACGGCAGGATGTTTTTTACAGTGTGTTTCGGGGGACAGGCAGCTAGCAGATAGTGGGAGATGTTTTTTCAGTGTGTTCAGGGGCAGGCAGCGAGCAGATAGGAGG
The DNA here is from genome assembly GCF_008692095.1 of Etheostoma spectabile. Classification (NCBI taxonomy): domain Eukaryota; kingdom Metazoa; phylum Chordata; class Actinopteri; order Perciformes; family Percidae; genus Etheostoma; species Etheostoma spectabile. The sequence continues at coordinate 30,012,635 of NC_045736.1, forward strand.
AGATGTTTTTAACAGTGTGTTCAGGGACAGGCAGCTAGCAGATAGTGAGATTTTTTTTACAGTGTGTTCGGGGACAGGCAGCTAGCAGATAGCGAAAGATGTTTTTTACGTGTGTTCTGGGGACGGCAGCTAGCAGATAGCGAGAGATGTTTTTATCAGTGTGTTCTGGGACAGGCAGCTAGCAGATAGTGAGGAGATGTTTTTTACAGTGTGTTCAGGGGACAGGCAGCTAGCAGATAGGGAGAGATGTTTTTTACAGTGTGTTCAGGGACAGGCAGCTAGCAGATAGTGAGGAGTGTTTTTTACAGTGTGTCTGGGACAGGCAGCTAGCAGATTGAGGAGATGTTTTTTACAGTGTGTTCAGGGGACCAGGCACTAGCAGATAGTGAGGATGTTTTTTACAGTGTATTCAGGGACAGGCAGCTAGCAGATAGTGAGGAGATGTTTTTTACAGTGTGTTCAGGGACAGGCAGCTAGCAGATAGTGAGGAGATGTTATTTACAGTGTGTTCAGGGGACAGGCACTAGCAGATATGAGGAGATGTTTTTACAGTATGTTCTGGGGACAGGCAGCTAGCAGAGTGGTGAGATGTTTTTTAAAGTGTTTCTGGGACAGGCAGCTAGCAGATGTGAGAGATGTTTTTTACATGTGTTCTTGGACAGGCAGCTCAGCAGATAGTGAGGAGATGTTTTTTAACAGTGTGTTCAGGGGATAACCTATTGTCGATTATTGTGAATCCCAGTAAGTCATTGGTTATTGGTTGCTAGATGGAAAACACATAATTGTTGATGTCAAAAAATGAACTTTACCTGAACAGTCAGTAGTTTTTTTTTTTTCTTCTTTTTTTTGAGCATCTCCATCCACTTATTATCACTATGACCATTGTCAGAAACATTGTGCCAATAATATGAACAATAACGTCGCTGTCACCGGGCTTATCTCTAAGTTTACTACCGACTGTTACTTGAAACATCGCAAATAGACAGTACGTACCGTAGGGAACTTTACCCTTGAACTCTGTGATTTAACGTCATTGCTCATTAACACCAGTTAACACAACAAACCAAAAACAAACACGAGTTGAAATATACTTATACGTTTTTCATGTGGTGTTGAGCAGGTGCACCCCCCACTATCGCTGGAAAACGTCTTTGTAATCAGTAGCTCACATAAAAGAGCGGTCGTGGAATACAGCAGTCTCTCGTTGCGGGGAGGCGAGGGACCAAGCGTTGCTAATGTTAGCTCTTGTTATTGGGTTGTTTGATAAACAGTAATTCAAATGTCCACAATGCTATTTTCCATAAAATGTATGCGGTGAGTGCGGATTCATGTCACGGTTTTTGTTGGCTGTTTGTCCCTTGTTGCCTAAATGAGTGCCAACTATTTCTTGACCTGTGTTTACTTTGGTTGCCATGACTTTGCGAGTGATGACTCCTGTCCAGTTTGCTCAGGGAGAGAGAGCGGATGGCAGTTTGCAAGTAGACGTCAGGACTTCTTCAGAATCGTGGTAATTACGATTGATGACTTTTTCATACAGGGAAGAGTGCGGTGCGTTGTGGACATAGCGAAACCCTGTTGTGCGTCTGCAATATTTTGATACACTGTTCTCCAACCGAAAGTGAGTAAATCGCTGGTATGGTTCAAAAGTTATTAAACTATGAATCAGAGGTACTTTTTTACTCGTGGGTGACTGTCTCGGGCTCAGAGGGTTAATAGACATGAAAGAGGGAGAGAGATGGGGGATGACACGCAGCAAAGGGCCACAGGTCGGATTCGAACCCGCGCTGCTGCAGGACTCAGCCTGCATGGGGCGCCCGCTCTCATATGTCTTTTCCACCAAGGCAGTTCTGGTGCTGGAGTCAGTGCCAAATATTGAACCGGTTCTTTGCTTTCCCACACAAATAAACCTGGCTCTGGGCCAAGAAAACAGGTTCCAACTCAGTACCAACTTAGCGCTGGTCTAGAGATAAGAACCGGTTACGTCAGGTGCTGGGAGCGGGTCCTGATAGGGTCTTTGTCAGGAAAATTGGGACTGCCCCGGTCAAACCGGGACGACTGTTCACCCTAACGGTGTTTTGCTGCACGCTACTGATGTTGCCATCGCAAGCTAGCAAAAGATCATAATAAACTTTAAATCATGCTAGAGTTAAAGTCCATAGCAGTCACAAATAGCTGTCAAGGCCCGTCTTTGAAT
>NC_045736.1:30014838-30016976 GCF_008692095.1 Etheostoma spectabile
TGGGAATTTGTAAAGCCAGGAGCAAAAATATCGGTATGTAGTCCTCCATTATTGTCAATTGTCATGACGCGTTGCATAGACAACGGAGGTACTTGCAGTGACGTTGTGACGTAGCCCTACTCTGGCTCTCAAGCTGTGGAAAATCAAGCTGGTTCTTAGATAGTTGGCGAGTAGAACCAGCAGTGAACTGGCACCAGCCCAAAGCCAGCACCCTGGTTAGCCTTGGTGGAAAAGACATATCCCTGGGTGAGCTAGAGGCCGCCCCGGTCATACATGTTCTAAACAAATACCCTGGGTAGCCGGACCTAGTTAAAAAATCATAATAATAAGGGAGCTCGGATAGCTCAGTTGGTAGAGCAGGCGCCCATATATGGAGGTTTACTTCTCAACGCAGCGGGCCCGGGTTCGACTCCAACCTGCGGCCCTTTGCTGCATGTCATTGCCCCCCCTCTCTCTCAATCTCTCTCTCTCCCCATTCATGTCTTCAGCTGTCCTGTCAATAAAAATGCCCAAAAAATAATTTAAACAAAACAACAACAACAACTGTGGGGCTCCTGGGTAGCTCACCTGGTAGAGCGTGCGCCCCATGTACAGAGGCTTGGTCCTCGCTGCACTGGCTGCAGGTTCCTCCCCCCTCCCTCCCCTTTCACGTCAAATCAAATAAAGGCTATAAAGCCAAAAAAAATGAATCTTTAAATAAAATAAAAAAAGAATTGTTTACCTAAATTGTCTGTTGTAAAACGGTTGGTTGCTTCCCAGCTCAGCTTTGACCCACCCCACCATGCAGTTTCCCTGTGCAACGACCCATTTGCGCTCTTATGGTGGCTGTATTGACCTTTAGTTTTACCGCCTGTTGTACAGCTGTTGCCGTGTTTACAACCTGTGTGATCACACATCTGACGGCTCGTACCCAGCCAGCCTTTGTTGTGCTGTAGCGATATCTCACAGATAACGGAGTACAGAATTACTACAACTGATTGAAATGATGGCCAAACCTACACACGCATGGTTACAAAAGACGAGTCATAAACCGGAATTATCCTTTAAGCAAAAGACTTACACTTAAAGGGGAACTACGCCCATTTTTTTGAAATGCATACTTGTTACTCCTATGGTCTAAGACAGCCTAAAATAGTAGAACCTAAATCCAAGATGGACACTTAGAGCCCCCATCGGAGTATTTGGCTATATTTTCTGTTTCAAAAGTGAGAACACTAAAATTTAATAAAGCTCATTTGGATATAATCTTCCATTCATTGTCCATGAAGGACAAATTTGAGACTTACTTCTCCACGAATGTTGATTGGACTTTCCTAGACCATGGAGTTAACGAATTGCAATTTTTAATTTAGGTGGTGTTCCCCTTTAATGCTGCCACATGCATGTGGAAACAGTGCTTATTTCCCTTTGGTACAATACTTTAATGGTATGTGTCTAAACATTGTCTAACAAGCTTATGCTAAATTAAAAACCTGTTTAAACATGAGTTTGATGTTTTTTTTTCCACATGGCTGATTGAGAATGATGTCGGCTGATGTTGTCAAAGGCCCAGTAGGTTCCAGAGATATACTTAACATCTGCAGCAGCATTATTATGCTAATGGTGGTACCCGCTCGCTACGTCTCTGAGACTCGGCAACAGGAAATCCTGTCTTTGATGCACGGTATCTGTTATCTGCTCACTTTTTTGGCTGTTTGGTTATTCAAATTTCAATAAGCTCACCTGCACATCAGCTGGAAGCCAGTCCTTAGAAAAAAAACAACCAACCCAAATCTTTTGTTCAGGAAGCAGTACACTGCAAATTATTTGGTTCTTACCAAGAAAAAAACAACTTAGATTTAGAAGTGTTAGATCGTTTATCTTGTTTTAACTCTTCCTGTCAAAATTGAGAAATCAACATCAATGTTTTTGACTTTTTCTTATGTTTTTGTCCCATTTTTCAACACTTTTGACTTTTTTTGACGTTTTCAACACTACGTAGCACTACTTAACTTTAGTTTTACAATTATTTTTGGAATTTATGTTCAATAAACTTCATTTATAGAAAAGTATACCTAATGTTTGAGTTAGAAAAGCAGAAATTAGGGATTATTTAGACTGAAATTAAAGGAATGGATGTTGATGGATAATCACAGACT
>NC_045736.1:30016986-30017699 GCF_008692095.1 Etheostoma spectabile
GTCAACTTTTACTCAATACTATTTCAAAAACACTTCAATTTATTTTTTTCAAATGCTATACAATTTAATATGACACCCCAAAATGACTGAAAGTAGAGATTTGTACTTGGCAAATAGCGTTGTGTGGAATCAATCATGTGATTTTGGGGAATTAAAAGAACGTTGATATAGGAAAACGGGTCAACATGATGGTTAAGAGGGAATTTCTTATTTTAAGTGTTCAACTTGACACTCTAATCTTAAATCAAGCGAGCTTGTCAAGTGAAATTATCTCTGCATGGACAGATAATTTCACGTTTTGAGAACCTTTTCCCTCCGATGCTCACTTAAAGTCAAAAGGAACATTTATTTAATAAGTCAAACACATGTCAGAAAAAAATAAGGATTAACCCTTTTCGTTGAGCTACAAAAGCAATAACAGAATTAGGGGGAGAAAAGCCTTAAATATTTCCTTAAATTGACATTTCTTGTCAATTATAAGCACACTGTGCTTCCTATGAGTGCAGTATTTGAGTAAAATGTTGCAAATAACCATTCAGATATGGTATTGTCATATCCTTTATGCCTCTCCATGCCACTCGTCCTAGGTGGAGTGCCACCAGCGTTTGCCGTCACCGGCACGGCACACTTCAGCGAGTCAAGTGGGATTCTTACGAGTGCGCTTAAACTGCAGGTGAAAACACACAGGGGAACCCTTACTACCCCCCCCCCCC
>NC_045736.1:30017709-30020060 GCF_008692095.1 Etheostoma spectabile
CCTACGCTCGCTGTGTCTCTTCACCCCTGTCTCTGTCCCTCGCTGTGTTTCTTTAGCCCCTTCTCTTTCAACATGTGTCCAAAAAGGACACACAGAATACAAATCCATATCCATCATAGTAGGAAATGAAGCCATTTCCTTATGACTAGTCGTCGGGGCAATGTGTGCTGTTGCCCTTTGACCGGAAAGTTACATTAATAGCCTCCTCCTAACTCCACATGGGGCAGTCAAGCCACATAAAGCCCCCTTTGGTGCTGACAATGTCAGATGAAGGGGGCACAGGGCGAGTGGAGCGGGCTGGACATCCACTGGAATCAGCCTCAGCTGTAGCCTGCAGGAAAGGTCTATGGTTAAAAAAAATAAAAAAAATATGAATCCCATAGGTGATCGACTTCATCACTCAGATGGAGGTTCAGGTGTGTCTAGCAACATTTAGATAATTATGGTTCATGACAGACTGATCCAAACCAGCTGAGGCTTCCAAGCAGCTGCATATGACATTTTTTTTTATAGAATACAAAGAAGCACAGCTGTTTTTTTTATTTATTAAAATGTTGTGATGTCTTCATTCATTCCGTTAGACATGCATAATACAAGAAATGGGCATCTGCCATTAATATCCTTCCTCTTCCTCTGTAGCTGTGTATAATCTAGGCTTTGTTTACCCGTACTCTTTTCAGTTTTGCAGCAAGCTCTCATTTACCCAAAGTTTTTGGATCATAGATGTCATCCAGGGAGCAGCCGCTACCCAAACACAATAATGATCACGCCACGACAGGAAGCTGCAGAAAGCCTCCGCGCAGCTCCAACGAGAATTGAGAATGTGACACTGATCTGATAAAGCAGTGCTGAATCGCGCCTTGGACCTGGGTCAGCATTAGAACCCGTCCTCGCCTGGAAGCAAAATGACAAAATGAAAGGCCGGAATGCTGCGCAAGCGTTTCACCGTCAACCGGGGGTGGTGTAAATGTGTGTGCTCTCCCCCCCCCCCTTCTTCTTCCTGGTGGGACTTCAGCAAAACCCCTTTTTCTCAACCTTTCTATATATATTTTCTGCCAATTAAGTCTGCTTCAGGAGAGATTTGCCTATCTCGAGCCCCAGCTTTGCGCCTGTGCAGCTCCCGGCGTCACTCCCCCTACGTCCCAGGTATAATTTGCATGCCTCGGTCAAGGCTAAACTGAAGCGGATGAAGCGTTGCGGTTTGAAGGTCTCCCTCGCTTTATCTCCCGTACTCGTAAAAAGCCGGGCATATTTGCATTGCTTTTCATTTCCGCGGGCTCGGCAGCACGGATGATAAAGAAGGGAGAGCACAGTGTACAAACCTTGCTTAACAAAGGAAGCTGTAGCTAATGATTTGCATAGGGAGAATGCGGGGATAAGGGCTGCCGCGGGTGGTGTTATCACCCTCCATCAACGCTCGGAGCTGATGCCTGTCAACATCCAGTGCACAGCCCTACAGAGAGAGAGAGAGAGAGGGGGACTGGGTCACATCTTGGTGTCACATCGAACTATCTCCTCTGGCAAAGTCAAATCTCACGTGATTTAAAAAAAAAAATATATTTCAATAGATGATATTGTTTTCCAGCTCAACTAACTTCTGGATGGGAGGACTCAACTGCCCGCGTGCCCAGTCTCACATTGCTTTATGTAGAGCTGTCTTTTACAATGCTCTCAGTGCCACACACAGATAGCCTATGTTTAATTCACCAGCTTTTAATCATGCAAAAGATTAATGAAAATTTGAACACGGTACATTATTTAACTTGTCCCCTAGGAGAGGGGTCTGCTTAATGGCATGACATTGTGCCTGCATTGAATAGTTATCATCTTCCTGTTGTCATCCATTATATCCATTCACATAGAGGCACTGCTAAATAAATGCAGTGCTCCTTAACTGTGGCGTCTCTGTAATGCTTACCTATCCTGCGCCTTCCTTTGGATATGACGTTATTGTTTTATTTTTTTCGCGGCTTGTAAAATCATAATAGGTAAAGTGCAGCTGAGAAGTGCTTTATAGGCAATTTCCTCAAAACACATTCATATAAAGTCTCAGAGCCTGTAGTCCCATCCCCGCGTTTTATTTACTGTCATATGTATAAAGATGCCAGTTTTACATGCTCTGCACTTCTCTCTGTCCTGCGGTGTTTTATTTTCTCAGACTGTTTGGGCCTTTGAAGGGTGACCTTCAATTCATATATCTATTGCAATAACTCTCTGCTACTATCTCAGTGGGACCTCTGCGGAGAAGATAACATTTCTTTTTACGTTCCGTGGTGAATCAAGTCGCTTTACGCCGACATTTCTCTGACTATTCAAACAAAATGAGAATGTTAGCATTCAGGTCCGGTCTT
>NC_045736.1:30020070-30024155 GCF_008692095.1 Etheostoma spectabile
TTTTTGCATCCTTGTTGAATTTGGATGCCAGCCAGAGAACATTTCAGAGGTAACTCGCACGTTGAATGTGGCTTTAACCTGGCGGCGTTGCACCAGAGGATCAAAATGTGACTCGAGCCATTTTCAGCATTGAAAAAACAACAGCATCTCATCTTGGCACGCTCATGCAATGCTTGCATCACCTCACAGGGCCCGCTGAACAATATTAATTTCGGGGCCTGTTGTGTTAATGACAGCCATGTCTCCCACCACCTTTTCAAGTGTTTTGACTCACAGCAGCTTGTCGTCTTCTGGCTCTCACTCCTTACTTTTCCGACTTGCTGTTTTCTTTTTTAAAACCTTTTCTTCAGCATTTCCCTCTCCATCCCTCCTCACTCCTGCCTCTCTTCCCTCCTAGGGGGAAAAAATGTAGAGTATACTTTAGTGCTGTTTTCCCCTGCATGACAGATGGAGGCTATTAAAACACATTTACATTGTATTATGGTGAATAACACAGCCATGTTTTGTATAATATTGCTGTTCCCAAGACAGCGCTAGACTGCAAGAGAAAGTCATATAACCATCTTGTCATGGATTCACTATGCATGTATAGTGTACTATATCTGTGATTCGGTCACAGATGGTTTGCACTGAGCCGCAGCGCTGTGATTGTTGTTTGATTGCACGAGTCGGTCCCGTGTGAAGGATAAAAAAAAGGCTCCAACGCCAGCTCATCAGGCCTGATTTTCAATTTTGCGAAGCAAAAATAGGCAGTGCGACTGAGTAATGGACTTTTCCTTTAAAGCATCAGGGGCTGACAGCCACACACACACTGAGCAGTTAACATTCTTAGTTTTTCCAAGGTATAGAAAATCAATATCAGTAGTGACAGGTATGATATTTATTCAAAATGCACTCCCTCTCTTGATAAAAAGAGGAGAGGAGGCTTGGCTTTGCTAGAAGCTTGGCAGCTTAGCCGCTGTCTGTTTTATAGGGTGGACATTCACAGTAACCAGTGATGACAGCTTCTATTTTTATACCCCTCACTCCTCTGAGAGAGATCCTGAAATCCAGCATTGTCACAGCGGTTGGCTGGCACACAGAGACTTCTTGTTTTAATGTTAGGTTCCGGAGACCCAGAAACAGAAGGTAGGCAGCGGAGTGGATAATAATAAAAAGAATTTAATTCCAAACCAAAAAATATACGAACAAAAGGTGATATGGAAAAAGCAGGCCAGAAGAAGTCCAAGTAGAAAAGAAAGTCCAAACAAAACCAGAATTAACAGCAACCAGGACCACCAAACACACAACCAGGACCACCAAACAGGGACAATAAAGAGACACACAATCCAGACTGGAAACACTACAATGATCTGACAAAGGACAAGGGAAGACTTAATACACTGGGTAACGAGGAAACAAGAGGCAGGTGACACAAGGGCTGGGAAACACAGGAAGTAAAACTGAAACTCAGACTGTCAAAATAAAACAGGAAACAGAACAGACACTAGCAGAACGACACAGGACAGGAACTATAACTAGACAAGACAAGGGAGCAAACACGGACATGGCAGAAAACCAGACCACCGGACTGTGACAGAAACCTACGCAATCACCACAGAACAGAAGTACACACAATGTGTGTGTAGTTCCCCCAAGGGGCGGATACAAGATGGCCCAAAACAAAAAAGACACAGAGCAAAAGAGAACCCAGGGAGGGCAGAGGGAACCCGGAGGAAGGCTGAAGAGAAAGACCAAACAAAAACAAGTCCAACAAAAAACAGCCCAGGGAGGCGTAGAGAGTCCTGGAGGGGGGGAGAACAAACAGTCCATGGGCTGTGGAATGGAGGGCACCCGGGAACAGAGGCTGGTGGGCACTCTGGAACTGGGGTCAGCGGAAACTCGGGAACTGAGGTGCTGAGGTACTCCTCTGGAGGTCAAGCAGGAGGATGAAGGTGGTACCCCTCAGGCGGCCGGGCGGCGATACCCCCCTGGAGGCAATCTGCGAAGGCGAATCCCCATCTGGAGGCCAGTGGCGAGGACGAGGCCCCTCTGGAGGTCGAGTAAGTTGGCCAAGGCTGAATTCCCCCAAGGGCCGGGTAGGCGAAGGGTCAGGTGGGCTGGGACCAGGCGGAGACTCAGGGGCGGTCTCAGGGGTGCCGGAGACCGCTATGTCACTGGGGTGAAGTCGGGGCGGCAAAACGCCAGACAGGGGTCAGGGAAGCTAGACGCAAGCTGGGGATCAGGGATCAGGGAAGCTGGACGCTGGGAAACACAGGAAGTAAAACCAGACTGTCAAAATAAAACAGGAAGCAGAATGGAACAACACGAGACAGGAACTATAACTAGACAAGATATCAAACACGGACATGACAGAAAACCAGACCACAGGAAACCTACGCAATCATCACAAAACACACAATAACAGAACCATAAAACCAACAGAAACCACAACATTTAAAATGACAGTACAGGGAAAATATTGGACTTTAATTTTGGACAGTTTTTTATAAGTTCTAAATATGAGGGGATGTTTAGTGCCAAAAATTGTGAATTAAATGACAAAAGAGAAAGGTTCTCGGACAATTAGCTGAGGGAAGGAGGATGATATATTTTTGAGGACATGTTGACCATGTTCATAAAACACGTTGCAGTAGTGACTTAGATGATGTCATTCAACCTTGAAATTATCTCATATTACATGTTGAAATGGTAACATTTCATGTCGGGATGTTCTAGAAGTATTTTGTCATGAGCAGACAGAGAAACTCCAAGAAGAAATGGGTGCTGTACATGGTTAAAGGTATAATGTACAGTTTATGAAGTGGGGCTGTCATCGTATCAGATTTTCACTTCACAAATATCCTGGCCAAAATAAATCACGATAACAATATTTAAATCAGGAAAGACTTCATGTAAGAGTGAAATATGTTTAATTAACAGTGGTTTTGAAATAGTATTGAGTAAAAGTTGACATAGTCCAGTCTGTGATTATCCATCAACATCCATTCTTTTAATTTTAGTCGAAATAATTCCCAATTTCTGCTTTTCTAACTCTAACTTTAGGTATAATTTCCTATAAATGAGGTTTATTGACCATCAATTCTAAAAATAACTGCAAAACTAAAGTTAATAAGTTAGCGTTACCCGTTGAAAACGTCAAAAAAGGGCAAACATTAAAAAAAAGCGTCAAAAATGTTGAAAAATTGGACAAAAAAAGTAAGAAAAAGTTTTAAAAAGTTGATAAAAAAGCCCCAACAAAAGGGTTGATTTCTCAATTTTGACAGGAAGGGTTAAAACAAGATAAATGATCTAACACTTGAGGTTTATTGACCAGAAATTCCCAAAATAACTGAAAAAAATTATTAAGTTAAGTGTTACGTGTTGAAAACGTCAAAAAAGTGACAAACGTTGAAAAATGGGACAAAAAATGTAAGAACAATTTAAAACATCAATAAAAAGTGTCAGCAAACGTGTTGATTTTGACAGAAGACAACACAAGGGTTAAAGAGTGAACGCTTGGTTGGGAGAGAGAGAGAACTGTGAAGCATAGTAGTCTTCCTGAACGTACGCTGAGCTCCATTACCGTAATACCTGTAGAACAGGGGTCTTCAATTTCTTTTTAAGCCAAGAACCCCTTAACTGAAAGAAACAATCACTTTGAGGGCAGCCTAAAGCATCTATGGATACATTGTTTGCATAGAATACTAAGCTATTCAAATAATCTAATTTAAAGTTTATATATAACACGTTTATTATTTACATAATAGTAATATTTGATCTTTAAATATCACTGTTATCGTCAATATCTGTATATCTCAACACCCCCAGTAGGAAGTGAAAAATCTTTGCAATCTAGTCTAAAACACAGACTACATGTTGTGGATAGGGGCCGTCCACAAAACTTGACATGTGATAAATTACTGGACTTACATATTTTACAAAGTTATGCATCATGATGAGCTACTGCAATGGCTTTTATGCTTCTCTTAATTTGTCAAATTTGAAAACTTTTAGTCCCTTTATTTCTTTGTGAAGTGGCATCTATCATGTCCTGAATATATGCTCAGCCAGTAAAAGGTGTGGTACAATTCCCCCCCCCCCCC
>NC_045736.1:30024165-30028832 GCF_008692095.1 Etheostoma spectabile
CACCTCCGAAGGATCCTCCTCAGCCATTGTGCTCAGTGACAGAAGGTCACGCTCGGAAGAGACGAGCAGAAACGCAGTCAGTGCTCGGAATTCCTGAACAGTCCTGAACTATACTGGAGTTTGTCGCCACACTGAAGCTCCTAATGCCAGTTTACAGACATCTGGACACAATGGCGATAGGTATAAAGACAGTATTAATGTCAGCAAAGTACATATAGCCCGTTGGTTTTTGACACAACACAATAAAGGCAAAGAGCGAGCGGATCCGAGGACCGGGTTTTGAATTGCCTTGTTTGGGGACAGATGGGACTGGCTGGTTCTTTTCATCGCTCGGGGTAGTTGTCAGATTCTCCATTCAAAATGGGCCACGCAGCCGAGTAAACCACCGGTTATTGAAGGGATTATGTTGCTGTCACAGTGTGAAGTGTCTCTGTATGCGCCTGATTTTTTATTTTTTTTTGTCTCATCACTAATGCAGGATTTACCCCAGCATGTGTATCAAGTTTAACTAAACAGTTTACGGTGCTAGGGCCTCCGAATGACTACACAGCAGGGATCCCAGCACAGGAAATTAGCTAAATAGAATAAACCCTATGCCCTGAGGGGATCTCAGTATGATATCAACCAACCAGGTGGCAGAAGGTAGAAGGTAACCCTTCCACCGTATAAATGCTGGAGAAAGAATGCGCATGCACTTCCAATTGGCTGATGTGTCTAAGGTTTAAAGCTCATAAGGGATGAAAAGCTCAGCGAGAGGCTGTCAGGGACAGTTAGAGCATTTCAAAAACATAATTTAAGGCTCTCCATGGACAGGAAGCCAATACCGGAGATGGGAAATCCACATGCTGAGCAAGCTCAAGGGAGAACATCTATATTTTCCATCAGTCATGTATGAGATTTAAAATATGGTCTTGGGTTTCTGGTGATGGCGAGATTATATGGAATTCAATTAGTGCCAATATATTCAAACAACTCTTTATTAACCCTCATGTTGTCCTCGGGTCAAATTGACCCGTTTTCCTATATTAATGTTCTTTTTAATTCGCCAAAATGACATGATTGATTCCACATAGTGCTCTTTGGGTTGATTTTGATGGGTCATTTTTGGCGTCTTATTCAATTTTATAGCATTTCAACAAAAGAAATTGAAGCTGTTTTTGAAATAGTATTGAGTAAAAGTTGACATATTCCAGTCTGTGATTATTATCAACATCCATTCCTTTAATTTTAGTCGAAATAATTCCTAATTTCTGCTTTTCTAACTCAAACATTAGGTATAATTTCCTGTAAATGAGGTTTATTGACCATAAATTCCAAAAGTAACTGTAAAACTAAAGTTAATAAGTTACTGTTATGTAGTGTTAAAAACTTTAAAAAAGGGACAAAGATTGAAAAAAGCATCATAAGTGTTAAAAGGGACAAAAATGTATTTTTTTTTAAATTGTTGCATTTCAATTTTGACGGTAAGACAACACAAGGGTTAACATATTTTTTATTAAAGTATTAAACAAAAATCACTCACTAAAGCAAAAAAAAAAAATCATCTAATGCGTAAACTTATAACTATTGGTCTTTTATTAAGAATTTGCTCTGCTTCTCTTTATGACAAATTACTCATATTTATACGTCAAAGACAAACTATTGTTGCTGTTTTTTCAAGATGAACTGCATGTTTTTTAATTGAAACCTTTTGCAATATCCAACTGATTATGTAACTTTCAATCTTAATATTAAAAGGAGGAAAAAAAAAAAATGAGAAATGCAATTTCAAGGATATTACGGTAAAGACAGAAAAGAAACAGGACTGGAAGTCTGGCATGATAATAGACTCCCTAAAATCTATAATACAAATCTGCATAGCCTTCGTTAAAAAAAAATATGGCCCGACATGACCACGTCATATTCATTTATTACCAATATTCCGGGACCTGTATTCCTGCACTGTCCTGCATAACCATGATATGCATTATTGCAGAAACATTATTGCATCGCTGCACTTATCGTGCGCTCGCAATCAGCATAGGTTTATGCACACTATCATATTTTCCAGCCCCGGGAATTATGTCCATGTGTTACAATCTTCCTAATCTGTTTCTCATTTTGCTGAATATGACGTCGTCACGGTAACGGTCTGGTTGACTACACACTTCCTTCTATATTTACAGCTGTCTCAATATGTGCTGTAAAGTGACTGAATGTTCAGAGGATGATACACACAGTGGGGTTTGAAAGTTTGGGCACCCTAGGTAATACATTTGCATTAATGTGCATAAAGAAGCCAAGAAAAGATGGAAAAATCTCCAAAAGGCATCAAATGGCAGATTAGACATTTTTATTATGTCATATTAGACGGATGTCTAATCTGTCAGTTAACCCTTGTGTTGTCTTCAACACTTTTGACGCTTTTTATCAATTTTTTAAAACTTTTTCTTATGTGTTAGTCCTTGTTTTCAACACTTTTGACGCATTTTTTCAATCTTTGTCCCTTTTTTTGACGTTTAACACTACGTAACGCTATCTTATCAACTTTAGTTTTACAGTTATTTTTTGAATTTATGGTCAATAAACCTCATTTATAGGAAATCATACCTAATGTTTGAGTTAGAAAAGCAGAAATTAGGAATTATTGAGACTAAAATTAAAGGAATGGATGTTGAATAATCACAGACTGGAATATGTCAACTTTTCCCTCAACACTATTTCAAAAACACTTTTTCAAATAAATATAAAACTGAAAAAGACGCCCCAAAATGAATGAAAGTAGAGATTTGTATTTGGCAAAGAGCGTCGTGTGGAATCAATCATGTTATTTTGGGGAATAAAAAGAACATTGATATAGGACAACATGAGAGTCAATGCTTTTTGGAGATTTATCCATCTTTTCTTGGCTTCTTTATGCACATTAATACAAATTTATTACCTGGGGTGCCCAAACTTTCAAACCCCACTGTGTACATATGTATATAATTCTGCCAACAGTATGCACCTTGCATTGTTCTTTTCACCAAAACAATGCGTTATCCATGTACATGTAATGATATATATATGTATATGTATTTACAGTATGTGATATCCCACAGGACAGGGCCTACAGTAAAAATGTTACCTTGTGATGACCCACATCATCCTTGAAAGGCAAATGCACATATTAATAACTGGAATCTTCACAGCACGTACTGTAACCTTGTTTTTAACATCAAAGTACGTGACTTTGTTCTTGGCCTGAGATGTAATAGTTTGAAGATGTATCTGTAATCTTTTCATTTCCCTTTATCTCAAGGTTCAGGCTCAGTTAATAAGAATGAGAATAATAATAACACGCTAATTCTTGGCTGACCTTGCCTTGCACTTTGTTGGCTGATCATATCATTTGGATTTTTAAGTGATTCTATCCATCTCAACACAAACAGTATTTCTGCCTGTTTGATGTTCTGCAATCTGCAAAAAAAAAAAAAACACACTTGCTTGCATGGAGCATTGATTCCCATGCCTTGACACGCGACCACGTTGAATTATCAATCCGTGCTCTTGTGCTTGCATCTGAGATGTCATTATTGTTTACAAGAATATCTGCTCGGTACGTAGAACCCGGGTCGATACATGTGACATGCATTAGGGTCACGTCTCTGGAAGGACATGCCAGACACGTCTCCACAGCTCTGGCTATGGACACTCCTGGATAGGAGAATAAATGGCCAGGGGACGTTTTCATTTATTCAACCAATCACAATTGTCCTGGGCGGTGCTAAGCTACGACGCACGCAGCGAGTGGGGCTCTTTAAAATAGTCTTGGGAAGGAACGTCATGCAATACAGTTATGTACGCTTTATAAAAGATAAATAACATTTGGAAAAAGTCTGAATTCACTCATTCTGATCCGGCCTGTACGGAAGAGGATTAGAGCCACTGGTGAAAAATGTATGTGAGCTCTGACTTTTTTCTTAGAATTAAAAAAAGTCATAATTCTGAGAAAAAAAGTCATAATTCTGACTTTAATCTCAGAATTCTGCGAAAAAAGTCAGAATTCTGCGAAAAAAGTCAGAATTCTGAGAATAAAGTCAGAATTCTGAGATTAAAGTCTGAATTCTGATTTATAATTCTGACTTTTTTTCTCAGAGTTCTGACTTTATTCTCAGAATTCTGAGAAAAAAGTCAGAATTCTAAGTCAGAATTTTGACTTTAATCTCAGATTTCTAAGAAAAAAGTCAGAACTCACATACATTTTTCACCAGTGGCCCTAATCTTCTTCCGCAGGCCTGCATATCAATTTAGGCTCACAATAAATTCTGGCTGCGCCAAATCTAAAAGAACAGTTTTAAAAGTTCAACTACACGACACTAGAAGCAGAATTTGTCCGATTTCTGGGCTTTGAAACTCAGAACCACAGTTAGCATAATTTGGCTGTGAAGCACGTCGGCTGGGTGGTAGCCTACTTTAAAAAAAATAAAAAGGAATAATTGTTTTGCTTGATTTGCTAAACTCTAGGATGGCTAAAATGACTATATGGGACTGTTAATAATACAATAAAAGCATGTGAATAAACTAGACATCCGGCTCTTGATGTGACTCTCATTTTGCAGTAAGTGAAATTAAGTTTGACACCCTAGATTTAGGGAATTGTTTTGGTACCGTATAGTCCGTTGCACGACTAAAACAACCTTTGAACG
>NC_045736.1:30028842-30029815 GCF_008692095.1 Etheostoma spectabile
CCACCAAAACAAGTTCCTTCCTGAGGCTTTTCTGCCGAGTGCTTAGCCCCGCCCATGCCGATTGTGATTGGTTTAACCCTCCTGTTTTCCCCTGGTCAAATTTGACCCGTCTACAAAAAAACTCTCTTTATCAGAACTGTGACAAAAGTGCAAAATCTTGAAAAACAAATCAACAAAAGCATTTTTTTAATGCTGAGAAAGTGACCCAAAAAAATCAGAAAAAGACAATGAAAAACATTGGAAAAAGCGACAAAAAATTGTTTAATTTCTTTTTACTAAGACATGATTAAAAAGCATCAAAAAAGTGACAAAGAAATGGATTAAACTTGACCAAAACATCAAAATAGAAGCAAAAAGAACAACAACATGTCGACATTTTGTTGTTCTTTTTGATTCTACTTTGATGTTTTTGTCAAGTTTAATCCAGAAAAACACAAAGTTGCAGGTCAAGGGTTAAAGAAATGCCAAAAACCAGAGCCCGGTACGCTTTGTGGACTAGGCGGACCCTCCTCCCCAGCGCTGTGGAGGACGGCATTGCAATGCGAGACTAAGCTCACTCCTCAGTCATAAATATATTGCAGGAATGTTCTAGGAGTAAAATCCGTAGCCTACGTGTGAACTCTGTATATTTCCGTGCTTTTTGATCCTGCCTTTGTTGTTTATGTAGTCCCACTGAACATCTCCTGCTGATTTCTTGAATTATGATTCAACAAATTTCTCATTTAGACTCGTTATGCCCATGCACACGGAACTGCGACTGGGTTATTAAATCACTTGATGAAATGGGAACATTTCCCCATGTATGATTAAGCAAGTGTCTTTTTTTTGTTTAAAGGATCTTAATGGAGTAACATTTTACAGATAAAGTGTCCATATTTAATCTCAGAACTGTTAACAATCAGAAAACATATAGGCTAATATACACTCACCTAAAGGATTATTAGGAACACCTGTTCAATTTCTCATTAATGCA
>NC_045736.1:30029840-30035551 GCF_008692095.1 Etheostoma spectabile
CCACCCTGTGTCCTTGTGTGGCAGTAATGTAAGCCCGCGTGATTAATCTTTACTATCTGACCTAAACAACACCGGGCCAGTATACGTTGTGCTCCCTTCTCCCTTTTCTATTTTTTCACCACCACACTTTCCTCTGTACGATAGTGTGTTCGATTCACCATGTCTTGCCTGACCAATAAGCGCGTTTGCGGTGTCTATAGCGTTCGTTTTCATGTTTTTGCTTCGGCTTGGTTTCATTACTTGGTTCGTCCCTCTGACAACACCAAAGATGCCGAAACCCTCTCAGCCCCACACCTATGGGGCATTAAGTACATTTCCGATTTATTTTTTCCTCCATGTTAGTGTTCAACAAAATGTAGCGAGGGACAGTAATGAGGCTTCGGGTGTCTTCCCCCCCCTCCCCCCCCCCCCCCCCACCCCCCCCCCCCCCCCCCCCCCCCCCCCCCGTTTCCCAAAGCAGAGTTTTAACAAGGGCATTGTGAAGACAATGCTGTCATACTGTGTGGCTCGGAGTGGGATAAAAAACGCCGTCTGCATTCAGATTGGGGTCTCGCTCTCCTTGCTCAATGAATAAAGCAAAAGCACTAGTACGGTGATCAATTCTCGAGTGTAAATCAACAATCAGTGAAGTGACTGTATTTTGAACAGTACCTCAGATGGAGGGGTTTGTACCAATCTGCGGAGAGCTGAGACAGGGGAACATTTCTTTCAGTTTCTAAGGAAAAACGATCGGGGGTGCTTTGGTCTTTTGCTGAGTGATCGGATCGAAACATAACGACGTCTCATTGGCTGATGATGTGGCCTCAATGAGACTGGGAATTTGCACCGGTGGTTGGTCAGGGTTTACCTAGAACCAGTTCCACTGATGGCCATTATCTCGCTGTAGGCTTCAAACAGTGCCACGGTGATAGTGGCGCAAGGCTGAAGTACCGGATCAAAAGTACAACAATGCATTGCATCCTTGTCAATCAAATACAATTAAAAAGCTTTATAGCTTCTGTACTGCGTCTCTGTAGCACCATGGATTCTTCATCCTTTGTATCTATCAATCACGTGCTTTAAAATATTAACAAAAAGTTGTCCGAGGGGCTTTGTAAATCTTATTTCTACTACGTCGAAGTGTTTGCAGCCTGTTTCTAAGATGAAAGAAAAGGAACTGAAACGAAAAGTCAGTTAGAAAATGCATTGACATGCAAAATACGGAAAAAATAGCTAATGAGTAAATCAGTGCGAATACCGCTTCAAAATGCAATGAATTGATTGGAGACACACATACGCACACACATTTCATTTATTAGCCCAAGTCAGTTATGTATTTGTCTCAGAGAGCTTTACAGTCTGAGGGACGTATGAAAGCTCGTGGCATGTTGTGCATGTATGCAGTTTCTGTTTGTTAGCTAAATAAGACTCCAACATCATACACACCTATATCCTTTAATTGTTAAAATTACATTTCATTTAATAAAGGGGTACAATGTTGTTGTCTTTAACCCTTGTATGGTATTTAGGTCAAATTGACCCCTTGGAAGAAAAATGGTACAAGTACAGTATATATATTTTTTTACATGAAAATCAACGGCCTTAATTATTTTCGTGATAAACATGTATTCCTGACTCAAATCAGAAAATATTCTGGATGTGACCACTTGTGTTTTTCCATAGTGGATTTTTAACATGAATTATAACCTTATGCCAAAAAAAACACTTCATTTTATATTGTGTTTAGTAGAGACTGATTGCATTCCCTAAACATGTATGTCATCTCAAGTTTGAAATTGGAGATAAAGACTATTTTTTATAAGTAAAAGTTAAAGCAAAGTTAATTTCAGAATTGTTTTGAAAACCCAAGTAAGTCACGGGTCAATCCAAGAGTGAAGACACGACAAGGGTGTTAAACTACATTCCAATGCCATTTACAGTTTTTTGTTGACAGACAGAGATGCAAAATTATCACATTCATCAAGATAGATAACAGGAGCAAACGTGCATGCAAGCGTATGTGTACATATGTGTGGAAGTGTTAATGTTTTGCCTCTTCGTGCTTCATCCCTGGAACAGTATAACCCCAAACATCGCCGGCCCAGACGTAGATCTGTTAGCTAGATTCGGGTCTACTCCAAACCAGTACGCACCCAAGTGGTTTCTAATTATCATCAGCGGTAACATGAAGAGGTGAGCTGACTGCAGCATGTTGGGAGCTCTCTTGTGAAGTCCTGGAGCCGGAGAGAGCGCCATCACAGCCTCACCGAAAGAGCAATTAATCTTAAAGCCTCCGCAGAATGTACTCTTTCCACCAGTTTACATCATAGGACTCAAAGGTGCTTCAGCGCGCTGTGGGAAGTCACTCCTCAGTCCTCCGAGTCATCTCATAAATCAAAAGGGTGTTGAATGTGCTTTGATTGCTCGCACGGTGTTTCGGAACAAGGTGCAGACAAAGACGCTAGGTTTGCCATGGAATTGAAAATCCGCCTACGTCTAAAGTGCCATAAGTGCAAACGGCACGTGAAAATGGCATTGGAGTGTCAGCTGCGTACCTTTTTAAGCTCAACTTTAGGGGGAAACTGCTTTTTAAAAGTCTGACCCCTCGGTGAAAATGATACACACACAATAACGTGTCGTGCAACAAAAGTATTCAGCAGCTCTTTGGGCTACATATACACTCACCTAAAGGATATTAGGACACCATCTATACTGTGTTTGACCCCCTTTCGCCTTAAAACTGTTATTCTACGTGGCATTGACTCAACAGGTGCTGAAAGCATTCTTTAGAAATGTTGGCCCATATTGATAGGATAGCATCTTGGAGGATGGAGATTTGTGGGATGCACATCCAGGGCACGAAGCTCCCGGTCCACCACATCCAAAGAGTGCTATTGGGTTGAGATCTGGTGACTGGGGGGGGGGCATTTTAGTACAGTGAACTCATTGTCATGTTCAAGAAACCAATTTGAAATGATGGAGCTTTGTGACAGGTGCCTTATCCTGCTGGAAGTAGCCATCAGAGGACGGGTACATGGTGGCCATAAAGGGATGGACATGGTCAGAAACAATGCTCAGGTAGGCTGTGGCATTTAAACGATGCCCAATGGCACTAAGGGGCTAACGTGTGCCAAGAAAACATCCCCCACACCATTACACACACCACACCACCAGCCTGCACAGTGGTAAAAGGCATGATGGATCCATGTTTCATTCTGTTACGCCAAATTCTGCCTCTACCATCTGAATGTCTCAACAGAAATCGAGACTCATCAGAACAGGCAGCATTTTTCCATTCTTCATGTCCAATTTTGGTGAGCTCTTGCAATTGTAGACCTTTTTATATTGTAGTGTAGTGGAGATGAGTGGTACCCGGTGGGGTTTGCTTGGTTGTAGCCCATCCGCCTCAAGTGTGCGTTGGTGTTGTGGCTTCACAAATGCTTTGCTGCATACCTCGGTTGTAACGAGTGGTTATTATCAGGGAATCAGTCGGCCCTTTCTCCTCTGACCTCTAGCATCAACAAGGCATTTTCGCCCACAGGACTGCCCATAATGGATGTTTTTCCCTTTTCATACCATTCTCGTAAACCCTAGAAATGGTTGGCGTGAAAATCCAGTAACTGAGCAGATTGTGAAATATCAGACCGGCCCGTATGGCACCAACAACCAGCCACGCTCAAAATTGCTTAAATCACCTTTCTTTCCCATTCTGACATTCAGTTTGGAGTTCAGGAGATGGTCTGGACCAGGAAAACCCCTAAATGCATTGAAGCAACTGCCATGTGATGGCGTTGATAGGATAATATTTCACAATCTGCTCAGTTACTGGGATTTTCACGCACAACCATTTCTAGGGTTTACAGAGAATGGTATGAAAAGGGAAAAACATCCAGTATGTGGCAGTCCTGTGGGCGAAAATGCCTTGTTGATGCTAGAGGTCAGAGGAGAAAGGGCCGACTGATTCAAGCTGATAATAACCACTCGTTACAACCGAGGTATGCAGCAAAGCATTTGTGAAGCCACAACACGCACAACCTTGAGGCGGATGGGCTACAACAGCAGAAGACCCCACCGGGTACCACTCATCTCCACTACACTACAAATAGGAAAAAGAGGCTACAATTTGCAAGAGCTCACCAAAATTGGACAATTGAAGAATGGAAAAATGCTGCCTGGTCTGATGAGTCTCGATTTCTGTTGAGACATTCAGATGGTAGAGGCAGAATTTGGCGTAAACAGAATGAGAACATGGATCCATCATGCCTTGTTACCACTGTGCAGGCTGGTGGTGGTGGTGGTGTAATGGTGTGGGGGATGTTTTCTTGGCACACGTTAGCCCCCTTAGTGCCAATTGGGCATCGTTTAAATGCCACAGCCTACCTGAGCATTGTTTCTGACCATGTCCATCCCTTTATGGCCACCATGTACCCGTCCTCTGATGGCTACTTCCAGCAGGATAAGGCACCTGTCACAAAGCTCCAATCATTTCAAATTGGTTTCTTGAACATGCAATGAGTTCACTGTACTAAAATGCCCCCCCCCCAGTCACCAGATCTCAACCCAATAGAGCACTCTTTGGATGTGGTGGACGGGAGCTTCGTGCCCTGGATGTGCATCCCACAAATCTCCATCACCTCCAAGATGCTATCCTATCAATATGGGCCAACATTTCTAAAGAATGCTTTCAGCACCTTGTTGAGTCAATGCCACGTAGAATAAACAGTTTTGAAGGCGAAAGGGGGTCAAACACAGTATTAGATGGTGTTCCTAATAATCCTTTAGGTGAGTGTATATGTAGCCCAAAGAGCTGCTGAATACTTTTGTTGCACGACACGTTATTGTGTGTGTATTCATTTTCACCGAGGTGTCAGACTTTTAAAAAGCAGTTTCCCCCTAAAGTTGAGCTATAAAAAGGTACGCAGCTGACACTCCTAATGCCATTTTCAGCGTGCCGTTTGCACTTAATGGCACTTTAGACAGTAGGCGGATTTTCAATTCCATGGCAGAACCTAGCGTCTTTGTCTGCACCTGTTCCGAAACCGTGCGAGCAATCAAAGCACATTCAAACACCCTTTTGATTTATGAGATGACTCGGAGGACTGAGGAGTGACTTCCCACAGGCGCGCTGAAGCACCTTTGAGTCCTAATGATGTAAACTGGTGGAAAGGAGTACAGTCTGCGGAGGCTTTAAGACTTAATTGCTCTTTCGGTGAGGCTGTGATGGCGCTCTCTCCGGCTCCAGGACTTCACAAGAGAGCTCCCAACATGCTGCAGTCAGCTCACCTCTTCATGTGTTACGCTGATGATAATTAGAAACCACTTGGGTGCGTACTGGTTTGGAGTAGACCCGAATCTAGCTAACAGATCTACGTCTGGGCCGGCGATGTTTGGGGTTATACTGGTTCCAGGGATGAAGCACGAAGAGGCAAAACATTAACACTTCCACAACATATGTACACATACGCTTGCATGCACGTTTGCTCCTG
Organism: Etheostoma spectabile; assembly: GCF_008692095.1. Taxonomy (NCBI): domain Eukaryota; kingdom Metazoa; phylum Chordata; class Actinopteri; order Perciformes; family Percidae; genus Etheostoma; species Etheostoma spectabile. The sequence continues at coordinate 30,035,306 of NC_045736.1, forward strand.
TTATCTATCTTGATGAATGTGAGTAATATGTTGCAATCTCTTGTCTGTCAACTAAAAACTGTAAATGGCATTGGAATGTAGTTTAACCCTTGTCGTGTCTTCACTCTTGGAATTGACCCGTGACTTACTTGGGGTTTTCAAAACAATTCTGAAATTAACTTTGCTTTAACTTTTACTATTAAAAAATAGTCTTTATCTCAATTTCAAACAATTGAGATGACATACATGTTTAGGGAATGCAATCAG
>NC_045736.1:30035561-30038690 GCF_008692095.1 Etheostoma spectabile
AACACAATTAAAAATGGAAGTGTGTTTTTTGGCATAAGGTTATAATTCATGTTAAAAATCCACTATGGAAAAAACACAAGTGGTCACATCCAGAATATTTTTCTGATTTGAGTCAGGAATACATGTTTATCACAGAAAATAAAGTAAGGCCGTTGATTTTCAGGTAGAAAAAATATATATACTGTACTTGTACCATTTTTCTTCCAAAGGGGTCAATTTGACCTAAATACCATACAAGGGTTAAAGACAACAACATTGTACCCCTTTATTAAATGAAATGTAATATTTAAACAATTAAAGGATATAGGTGTGTATGATGTTGGAGTCTTATTTAGCTAACAAACAGAATACTGCATACATGCAACAACATGCCACGAAGCTTGTCATACGTCCCTCAGACTGTAAAGCTCTCTGAGACAAATACATAACTGACTTGGGCTAAATAAATGAAATTGTGTGTGCGTATGTGTGTCTCCAATACAATTCATTGCATTTTGAAGCGGTATTCGCACTGATTTACTACATTAGCTATTTTTCGTATTTTGCATGTCAATGCATTTTCTAACTGACTTTTCGTTTCAGTTCCTTTTTCATTTCATCTTAGAAACAGGCTGCAAACACTTCGACGTTAAGGAGAATAAGGACTTACAAAGCCCCTCGGACAACTTTTTGTTAAATATTTTAAAGCACGTGATTGATAGATACTAAAGGATGAAGAATCCATGGTGCTACAAGAAGCAGTACAGAAGCTATAAAGCTTTTTAATTGTAATTGATTGACAGAGGATGCAATGCATTGTTGTACTTTTGATCCGTGTACTTCAGCCTTGCAGCCACTATCACCTGTGCACTGTTTGAAGCCTACAGCTGAGATAATTGGCCATCAGTGGAACTGGTTCTAGGTAGACCCTGATCCAAAGCCACCGGTGCAAATTCCCAGTCTCATTGAGGCCACATCATCAGCCAATGAGACGTCGTTATGTTTCGATCCGATCACTCAGCAAAAGACCAAAGCACCCCCGATCGTTTTTCCTTCAGAACGTGAAAGAAAGTGTTCCCCTGTCTCAGCTCTCCGCAGATTGGTACGAACCCTCTCCATCTGAAGACGTACTGTCAAAATACAGTCACTTCACTGATTGTTGATTTACACTCGAGAATTGATCACCTGACTAGTGCTTTGCTTTATTCATTGAGCAAGGAGAGCGAGACCCCAATCTGAATGCAGACGGCGTTTTTATTCCCACTCCGAGCCACACAGTATGACAGCATTGTCTTCACAATGCCCTTGTTAAAACTCTGCTTTGGGAAACGGGGGGGGGGGGGGGGGGGGGGGGGGGGGGGGGGGGGGCAAAGACAACCCGAAGCCATTACTGTCCTCGCTACATTTGTTGAACACTAACAGTGGAGGAAAAAATAAATCGGAAATGTCACTTTAATGCCCCTTTGCGAGAGTTTCTCTTTGGTTTCAACAAGTAATACCAAGCAGATGAAACTACGGCTTAACACCCTTTGGGTCAAGGAAAACATGATCCACTGCAGTATGTGTAATCAGTAATATATGCACTTTTTTAAGTCAAGATATTTCCAATTTATTACTACACCATATGTACTGTAGATCAGCAAGTCACATCTGATAAAAAAAGATGGAGTTGAATCCCGTTAAATCAGCTCAGGACAGCTTTCATGTCAAAAAACTACACATGATGTCACAAATACATTTGAGTGTACATCATAAAGCCTTACAAACAACTACACAAGAAAAAAAGATATACTCTGCTCACATTAATAAGCAAAACAGCAACACAGCAGGTACAGGAAATGTTTTCTTTTGTTAAATGTAAATATTTTGTAACCTGAGCAAGAGCTCTAATCAACAGATTAAGTGTGTGTGTGTGTGGTGTGTTGTGTGTGCTTGTGTGTGTGTGTGTGTGTGTGTGTGTGTGTGTGTGTGTGTGTGTGTGTGTGGGCCATTCAACACAACACAATTTAACACAATCATCTCCACAGGTGTGGGAATGCTCTGTGGTTAAAGGCCCTGAACACCCACCCAGGTGTTTTCAGTTAATCCACTGATTGGACCCCGGGTCCTGTTATCTATCAGGGAAAATAGTGCGTTACATTGTGTGTTTGCCATTATATTGTGTGTTTGCCGCTTTGTAGTGGTGTTCAAATTCTCTGTGGGAAATTTAATTCAGTATATAGTCCACTATAAAACATTCCCAATACACAGGTAATTTGATTTCATTTTACTCCATATTTTAATCCGTATACCACAATCAGTGTGGGGTAGTAACGGCGTACATGTACCGACGTTACGGGTTCAGAATACAACATATGAGTAACTGTATTCTGTTACAGTTATAATTTAAATATTTGGTATTTAGACTACAGTTACATTGTTGAAATTAGAGTCTGACTGATATACTGGTGGGCCGATATCATCGGCCAATATTAGGCTCATAAATAACTCCTAAATACAAATAACTCATGTTAGGGAAATCTGTTTATGTTTTCTTACGTGTTTCTGGATTAAAAAATATATATATTTTGTATATCGTCCAATATATTGGAAGATCGTGTTTTTAAATCACCAAATATTTGTATCAGTATCTGCCCTAAAAACCCTTTGTAGGTCGGGGTCTAATTAATATCAATAGATTATATGACGATATTTCTCTGTTTTCACGAGTTTATTCACTATCTAAGTAAATTAAGACAACTCCATGCATTTCTCAAAAGCCTCAATATAAAAATGAAAAAATGAGCTTTTTGCGTGACCACTGCGGGTAGAGATGGACCCGAGACCGGCACAACAGGGCCGGGGCAGGACTGAGTTTCTATCTAAATTCAAACAGCATTTCACATTAAAGAAAGAACAGGGAGAAGGAAATCTAACTGCAGTGCAACCTCTGCTTGCAGCAACCAACCTCTTCAGTGTCCACATTACTCCACCTCCAACCTGAAGCATCTTAAAGTAAGTTTTTTTTTTTTTACTTAGCCAAGGGTAGTCGTCACCTTGCTGATTTATAGTTGTGTCAGGTACCTGCTTAGTTGACATGTGATTTTTCCATTCTCCTTTGTGCTGATTCTCTAGCCCCAAAGCCGTTGAAAGACTGACTAGCCCCGTTTG
>NC_045736.1:30038700-30040384 GCF_008692095.1 Etheostoma spectabile
TAACGTTAGCTAAAATTAGCTCATGGTAGCACTGCGGTTAGATTTTTGTTGTTTTGCAGTTTGGAACTACAAATACAAAAAACCATGTGGTGGTTCATGTACACATTCAGCCAGTTGGAACAGAAGATTCAACACGTTCTTACTCCGAACGCGTAAAAAATGGACGTTTGGACAGTGGCTGTCCACTTCTGATAAGAAAGAAGCACCATTTGGTGTGTGTGTAGAACGTACCAGGGACAGGCATCTAGACGGGGTTTAGCGAGTAGTATGGAAAGGGGAAATTCCGTCAAAAAGGACGCCAATTGTCCCGACCAAGCGCGTCAAAAGGGACTCCAATTGTCCCGAACAGGCGCGTCTATGGGGACGCCAATAGTCCCAACCAAGCGTCTCAAAAAGGACGCCAATTGTCCCGACCAAGTGCGTCAAAAGGGACGCCAATAGTCCCGACTAAGCGCGTCAAAAGGGACGCCAATTGTCCCGACCCAGTGCGTCAAAAGGGACGCCAAAAGGGACGCCAAAAGTCCCGACCAAGTGCGTCAAAAGGGACGCCAATAGTCCCGACCAAGCTCGTCAAAAGGGACGCCAATAGTCTCGACCAAGCTTGTCAAAAGGGACGCCAAATGTCCCGACCAAGCGCGTCCCAATAGTCCCGACCAAGCGCATCTAAACGGACACCAATAGTCCCGACCAAGTGCGTCCCAATAGTCCCGACCAAGCGCGTCAAAATGGACGCCAGTAGTCCCGACCAAGCGCGTCGAAACGGACGCCAGTAATCCCAACCATGCACGTCAAAAGGGACGCCAATATGACGCTAAAGGAGACTTTTAGTCAATAACAACGACAAAGGCACCTGACCAAGCGTCCTTATTTTACGAGATGGGAGTGAGAATGTTTTGGAGAACACACTTATAAAATGCAATTCAATGTGGAACTAGTCCCACTATTCAGAACACGTTACACAGATTGAGGAATGTAATGGAATATGTTACAAATTACATTTTGGGGCATTCTGTGTTCTGTAACGGAACACGTTTTGAAAGTATCCCTGCAAACACTGACCACAACGCAACGCTGCCGTGTTTTCCCAGAGAAGCAGAAGCAGAAGCACCCGCGGAAACTGAAATGGAAAAATGGAGCGGGTATTCGTTTCTAAACAATGCAATTTATCATGGATAACCCCGACCACCCCCCCACACTGGTCCAACAGAGGAGCAGCTTCTCTGAGAGGCTCCGACAGCTTCAATGTCGGACCGCCACCGGAAATCATTCCTACTACAGGGAATACAACTCTTTAACACGTCATCACTGGGCGCTAGATGAGACTCCACAGTACTGCACTACACTATATATTATACTGTACTAATACTGCACTATACTATATATTATACTAAACTAATACTGCACTAAGTGCAACCTGCAAAATTGGTTTATCTACATTTTAGCATACTATTGCATGCACATTTTGTATTCCTATCCTGTATATATTCAAATATTGTTCTTAAAATGTATTCCTATAATTATTATTATTTCATGTCTATTGTATGTGTGTATATTGTATCCAAGTATTTCATTTATAATCTGTGCTTTGACTGATTTTGCTGCTGTAACACTGTAATTTCCCAGTTTTTTGGGATCAATATCTATCTATCTATCTATCTATCTATCTATCTATCTATCTATCTAT
>NC_045736.1:30040394-30050132 GCF_008692095.1 Etheostoma spectabile
TATCTATCTATCTATCTATCTATCTATCTATCTATCTATCTATCTATCTATCACATGCAACATCAATACAACCTTTTAATGTTCTCCTGAGCACTCCTTTTGTTTCAGGGACTTATTTAAAGTATTTTTGTTTTGATTTTCAGTCGTTCCCTATATAGTTCACTGTTTAATAAGCACTGTATAGTGAGTTAGTGAATGAGGGAACAGCTTTTTTTTAACCTTGTAGGTCTGGACAAATGCCACCTTTATCATTCTTAGAGTAACCTAAACTCCAATCACAGCTCTGTGCCACCTCCAAACTGAGCAGAGGTCTAATTAGCCAGAATTTGTGAAATCACCTGTTTCAGTGTTCAGAGGTTTTATTGCTCCTTCCCCTCTTTAGAAGTTAAATGCTGCTTGGATGTATCTGGTGGTTTGTTTCTGCTGGTAACTCCCAGTGCTGATCACTTAGGGTAAGTGGTAACACCTGGGCCCAATCCTCCCAGCCACTATAAAAACCGCCACCTCAGACCCCTTCGCAGAGGCTCTGTTCATCTGCTGTGTTTGGGAGTCCCCAAATCAACAGCCACTCAACACATGTCTAACAGATAGTGCCTTTATGAGTCAAAATTTGACTAAATTGCTCAATCAAGTGTTTTTGTCTTAAGACTTGGTGGTGTTTTGAGCTAATTTGTCCTTTTCAGAAATGTGTGATGTCTTTGCATCCCTTCTTCAACTTGTAATATTATTTCGCAACAGTAGCGAACCGTAGGGTCTGGTACTGGGCCTCCGAAGTCGTCATGTTTTGGGGTATTTTGTTAATGAGGTGAACAGCGCGAACTAGATGCACAACAAGCTCTGATGGACAGCTTGAAAGCTCGTGCCGGAACACACACACAGCCTCGTCAGTACAACTGGTTCAATCAGGAGAGACATGTTTGTAGATATGCAAATGAGGTTTATTGTACAGCTCAATGAAATGTACAAAGTCTATGACAATAGACTCCATCGCTATATGAATATTTTGTATATTTATATAGGGGTAGAGAACCATCAGCCCCTGACTGGAGGTGGAAGGGGGGGGGGGGTGGAGGGTTACACTCTTTGCCTGCAATGACAGCTGAATATCAAGGAGAGAAACAGATTTTTTTTTTTTTTAAAGCAGGGTTGTGACTCTGATTGACCCTTGCAGTTTGTGTACGATTCTGATTGGTTTAGCAGGAAGGTGAGCGCCTCCACCAGCTGATTTGAATTAGGTAGAGCATTGATTAAGAGTGAGGTCTTCCTGAGAGGATTTACACTCAGCTACATTGCTAAACTGTGGTATAATATATCTACTTAACCCTCCTGTTGTCTTCAGGTCAAATTTGACCCCTTTTATAGAAAGTTTCTATATCAGAAATTTGGGTTTCTTTCAAACAAATTGTCCAAAAAAGTAACATGGATTGTTCCCTACAACGTTCTTCACAAGAATAAATAATATAAATAATCAGTTTACCACTGTCATATACAGTCATTTTATTTGGGTGTTGTCAATTTTATAGAATTTGGAGAGCAAAAATTATTGATAAAAGAACTTGTATGTGTCTGTGGCGGGAAAAAAATTTGGAAGATAATGTCAAAACTGACTAATGTGAACAAATGTAAAAAAAAAAATTGGGGGGGAAAAAAAACACAAATTTTCAAAAGGCTCAGAAAAAGTCGACAAACACTGAAAAAGGGACAAAAACATCGACACAAAAGACACGAAAGGGTCAAAAAAGACAACCAAAATTTTTTTTTTTAATCACAGGTTATAACAAACAAAGAAAAATCCAAGTCTTTAGTCATAATTTAAACTATAACATTATACATAACATTAATGTTGCCCTATACATATACAGTCCTGTACCTACATGCTCTTTCAAGCAAAAGCCCCACTGTTTATTTCAGGTTTAGGGAACTCAGAGAGCAAGTACTGTGAGATTTGGGAGGAATTTAATTGTATTATGTTAAATATGACATTTAATATGTTGGGCCTTCTCTGAAGTACTAGAAGTCCCTAAGGTTTTCTCTCTCTGATTCTCCAACTAATTATCACGTTTAACTTGGATGTTACTTAAACCTGCCCTACCCTATGTATAGAATATTTATGCAGTTATACCTTCTATAAGAATATTCTGCTGACGTGAGTTTTAATTTGTAGAACACTTAGATGCAAATTGGCAATAAACAAACTAATAAACAGGACGCCCAGATAGCTTGTTTGGTTGGACGGGCGCCCATATAGGGAGGGCCGGGGTCTCCTTTGCTGCATGTCCCCCCCCTTTTTCCCCATTTATGCCTTCAGCTGTCCTGTCAAATAAAGGCCTAAAATGCCCAAAAATAATCTTTAAAAAAAATCATACGTGGTTTAACCAGTGTTGTTCTCAATGTCACCATGCAGTCATTGTCTGCAATAAACACGACTTTTAGAGGCCTTGAAGGTATCGCATTTTGAAATGCTAACTGTTTTTTATGTACAGTATACAGGCGCTCCTGCACACTGTCATATCATAAACCAATTAAAGCTTTGAGACAAGACAAGTCAAGTTTGATCAGCAGTGACAGCATGCGTAACGAGTCGCTGGCAGAACTTCTCTTTTCTGGATAACTGGCTCGTTATACCTTTCCGATCTTCCCGGAGGATTCGAGGCTTTAGACCCGTGCACATCAATGAAGTATCGGCAGTCCAGGGCACTCTTGTAAAAATATAATTGGCCATTCTTGTAAACTCTATTCATAAACTTGCTCGGACCACCAACGTACCAACTGCCCTCCCAGAATGCCTGACACACTAACCTTTTCCTAGTTGTCTCTAAATGGCAAAAGATCAAAAAATAGGAGTCACTGAGCAATCTACCTCTGGGTCTGATTTATATATTCTTGTACTGCATACAGATTTTTGAAGGCCAAAAATCCATCTTAGGCCGTGATATATTCAGAACAGTAAAGATAGGGTATATGTCTCTCTAAAGTACAACCAATTGACTAAGTGCTGTATTTATTACAAGGAAAGTTACTACAAACCCATTTAAAAAGAAAATAAAGGTGAAAGACCCAGTGGAACAGTATTGTTTGCAATGAATAAATGTCAAAGACCGACCTTAGGGATATATGGGCGCTAATGGTTTTAGCAGTGCAAGTATTACATTTATTATAGCAAACAGTTTAAGATGTGTTTTTGCTTTAGTTTGACAGCACGTAGTAAATGTTAAGAAAAGCCCTGCTATTACAGGACTGTCAAGAATATATTTGTGCCAGTAGGTAAATTTCAAAATAGGCTAAAAGGGGACGGCTCGAGACCAAGACTAGAGCATGTGGAGCAGGATAGCTAAAACTAAGCAAAACAGGCAATTTCTCTTGTGTTGTCAATGCAGTAGACAACCCTTAAGGAAGAGAGAAGAAAAGAAAAGTTAAACATTTTATGAATGTGAAGTTGTTTCTCAAATTGCGCACTTTTGTACTTACACTTGCTATTTTGAGTACATAGTGCTTTCACTATGCCAACGTGCGGCCACATGCAGTGTGTAGTAGTTAAATGCAGTAGTTAAAAATGGATCGTTGTACACTCAACACTCAATGTAATGTAAATTTGAATGGACTGTTCTCATATATTGCTTTTCTAGCCTCAACAACTACTCAAACACACAGTACAGGAACAATTCATTCGCACACTGTGGCCGAGGCTGCCGTACAAGGTGCCACCTGCTCATCAGATACACTCACACACATTTACACTTCGATGGAGCAGCATCGGGGGCAACTCGGGGTTCAGTGTCCTGCCCATGGACACTTTGACATGGGATCAAACCACCAACCTTCTGCTCTACCACTGAGCCACAGCCGCATCTATGGTCAATGGCCGCCATCTTTGCTACGAAGCAGAAGCTAATGGACCGCCATCTTATTTTCAAATTTGTAAAAGTGGCAGGTGATGAAGCTGCAGCGGTGACCACGGAAACAATGTAACACAAATTATAGAAATTAAATTTATACATGTTTTTTTCGATAAGTACCACTATATTGCCGTCAATTAACGAGAAAACTAGCCATGCAATTTACCATCAAATAGAAGAAGAAAAGTCATTTTCAGTCAGTTGTGCCCGATTTGAGACATTACCCCCCGTTGAAATGTATGGACTACACTCCATACAGTCTTCACAGTGCACTACATGTAAGTGAGACACACTGGCTAATTCATCATCTTGAACATCCAACTAATCAGTGCTTAATAGGAGTGAATACATCAGTCCACAGGCATTGTCAGCGTTTGGCAGATGCAATCTCTTAAACTGTTTGTTGTGTAATACTAATAATCAACATCATTATCATAATAAAAACAAGTAAGTGAGGATTAATTGGATTAACAAGGAAGATGTACAGGGAAAGAAGCCATGGTCTGTATCTGGTGTGTGTCATTGGAGAAGACAAGCCGACGAGTGTTTCAAGAACAGCAGTAGTTTCAGTCGGGCCAAGAGAAGATCGGCAGATTGTTCTTTTCCATTGTTGGATCATTATGACAGCTGTGGTCCCAGGCTGTTTGTAACAAGGCTGACTGACAGGTTGGTCGCCGTGGCGCTGACAGGCTTAGCGCGTCCATTGGCAGATACAGATGTCCCATGCACCACAGGTCCGTCGTGCAGCTGGGAACGCAGAACAGGGGATGGTCATCATCACCACAGGGCTTGGACGGACAAAGGGCAGTTTCACAAAAAAACATCCAGATGCCTCAGTGACCTGATAGTCTGTGGCTGCATGTCCAAACCCTTATTTGATGGACAACTCGGTCCTCGGCCGAACCGGACGTTGTTCAGTCCACGAGGGCAGCCTTCCCAGAAGCCATGCAGCTGAAGGGGTTGTGGAGCTTCAAAGGAGCGTCAAACGTCCCCTCCCTCTAAAACCTATTTGCTCTATGCCTCTCATCTCCCAGGATTTACTCCCGTCTCTCCTGTACCTTCTCAGTGGGAGGGACTAAGACGCGAGGAAGGGAGGCAAGTGGAGGACTCTAGGAGGCAGTTCAGGGGTTATGAGATGCAACCTATATTAACGACGTTTCAGATCCGGGATTGTTCAGGTGCCAGTTTCTTTGTGTTGGTATTTTAAACTCCAGTTTATGAGGACTATGGTTACCTGGTCGTCAGATATCTGCAGGGTAAATCCAGACAGCTAGCTAGACTATCTGTCCAATCTGAGGGCTATGGTTACCTGGTCCTCAGATCTCTGCAGGGTAAATCCAGACACCTAGCTAGACTATCTGTCCAATCTGAGGGCTATGGTTACCTCGTCCTCAGATCTCTGCAGGGTAAATCCAGACACCTAGCTAGACTATCTGTCCAATCTGAGGACTATGGTTACCTGGTCCTCAGATCTCTGCAGGGTAAATCCATACAGCTAGCTAGACCATCTGTCCAATCTGAGTTTTCTGTTCCACGACTAAAACAACCTTTTGAATTTACACGTGTTCCACCAAAACAAGTTCCTTCCCGAGTCTATTTTGCAAAGACACCATAGCTCTATCCAGCACCAAGACAATTGGGATGGGTTTAAAGAAATGCCAGACCCGGAAAGTTATGTGGACTAACCAGACCCTCATCCGCAGCACTGTGGAGGAAGACTAGTGATGCGAGACTAGTGACCTGAAAGGCGGAACATTCATCCTTATCAGAACCACCAAGTAACATGACATAATTCAATCAAGCACACTAAGGTTTAACTGGCATGCTGCGGAAAATCCCGTTCTTATACTTTGTATACTAAACAAGCTGGAAGTGTCATGTACATCCTGTAACATGCCGTGATGCCAAGCATGTGTCAATACCCCAAATATATATAGAGACCTTGATTAAATCCAAGAATGGGCCACCAATTATCAGGCGTGTAATGGAGAAGTTGTAAAAGCTGTAGCTGACTCGCAAGACCTAATTAGATGTGACAGAGTTCAGCGTCTCTTGGGGGTAGGATTAAGAACACATTGTGGAATGCAGACCGTTTGGACAAAATCGATTATGACACTAATCCTTGATGAATAATGAATACGGTCATTTACCAAGAATGCCGCAGGGGGAAGTCCATTGTGTGATGATAAAACGATGCTGGGAGAGGTTAGCTGGAATGGAGGGTTTACTAATCATACTAATACGTGGCGGTAATGAGCGAGACCTTCTCTGCGATGATAATGTGCAGCGCCCTGAGGTATCTGCTTAAGACCTTTTTCCACCCATGGGGGATAAGGTCAATCCAGGAAACCCCGTTTAACTAAGGCAGTTGGATCTGTGTGGAATACCTGATGCGCCATGTTCAGTGGCACGGGTAAGTTACCCTTCTCCTCCGGGAGGATATAAACTCACTTCCCCTCAAGCTGCGGCGCTTAAATAATTTAACACATAAAAGACTATGTGAGGGATGTGTTGACTGAAAATCAATTGGCTGTCCACAGCCTCATATGTCTCTTTCGCAGCGCTGGCAGCAGCACTTCTTTAAAAAGGTGCAATTCGGTACATCCTGCGGCGGCTCTACTCAGAAAGTACTTCAAGAATCCAGTGCATAACAACAGTATTACAACAGTATACTAGCAACAACATTTGAAAATATTTCAGATGCATCACTGAAGGTATACACTAGTCATTAAAATGGTTCCCTAGACTATGGAAAAACAAGGTAACCAAAACACTGTGTCTAACCATGATACATGTGCATCTTTTCAAAATGATCCTATTGGGTAATCCTGCAGGATTGTAATCACGGAACAGGAATTTGTTTGAGAACGATGCTATTTTGAAACTTTATAATCCCTTTTAGGCGCTACATCAGACTCATCATAATCCTAAAAGTCGTAGAGGCTTTGCAACGGGGACACAAAACTCCAAGCGAAGCCGAAGTAGCCACAAACTATGACAGCGACGAGGCACAGGATTCTGATGAAGAAGGGTTGTGTGTCCGAATGAATGGATGAAAAATATTCCCTGTATTACACACATAAATCTTTCTCTGTCTCATGCTCAGTGGTGGAAGAAGAAGAGATACATTGTACTACTAAAAGTAGAAATACTGCAGTGTTGCAAGGGAAGGTTATGCATTAGAAATAGTACTTATTATTCAAAACGTACAGACAGTTTAACATTAAAATATCCTTAAAGCACCAAAAGTAATCAGTATGCACAATAACTCATTATTACTATACTTTACTATAACTACTGATGCATTAATGTGTACATGTTATTGCTGCAGCAGGTACAGGTGGGGCTAATTGTGATTACTTTGTATCTCTGTATAGGTTGTGAGCCCCCCCCCCCCCCCCCCCCCCCCCCCCCCCCCCCCGGTATCTGTGCAAGGTAACACTTAAAAGTACACAAAAGTAGGTAGTTATTGGTTAAAGAATGGAGAATGAATGAATGTATTAATAACATAATACTATTTATCCCAGTATCCTTGCACTATGCTCCATATTTAAATAATTATTATTGAACTCTTCGTTCACTCATGCCTCTATATTGTTCCGTTTAGAGTATGTATATATTGTGTGTGTGTGTATATATTAGTGTGTTTATTTTGTGTTGGTTGTTTTGTATGTGTAAGCACAGTGTGAGCAACGAGGCTCCTAAGAAAAATTCCTCGTATGTGTCCTCATACTTGGCAAATAAAGCTGATTCTGATTCTGATGAATAAGTAGCGGATGGTTAGTTAATGAGTAGTTACTGACTGACTGAGCACTTCTATTAGTTAGTGTTAAATGAATGAGTAACTAATGATTAGTTTAGCATTCGCTACCATTGGTTCTGAGTACTGGTTAGTCATTAACGAAGCTTAACTTCATTCCAGTTCTTGCTTGGTCACAAAATGTCGCCACCTAAAACCCATTTAGAGAGATTTAGTTGGTCGGAGACTCTCACGGGTTCGGATATAAAACCGAGAATCCGACCTGCTTTATTCCATGTCTGGGAAACTGACATAGAATAATGGCGAGGAAACTCTGTAGGCTCTCCAGTTTGTGTTTCCCTCTCCCTCCTCCTACGCTCCACGCAGAAGATTCATGGATACAGCAGCTTTGGCGAGATCACTCAATTTGTAATAACGCCAAAGCTGAACTTCTGATTTATGAACAGTCAAGGGTCTACAAGAGGCCATTAACTATAGGAAACATGAAGGAGTGAGATTTATGTAAATAAAATGAAAATCCAAGATTATAACTCTGTAATTTCTAGGTTATCTAGGTCAAAAGGGTGTTAGAAATATAAAATGTATGGTATATTACAAGAAGGTTTTATATGACATTTATAATGTAACCTACATGCCATAAAGTCATTGTGTATTGATGGTAACAGCGTACATTAATGAATGCATGACAAAGATCCAGTTAATATAGTAAAATATAATAGTGTGTGTTTGTGTTTCAGAGGGAGAGAATGTTTGTGAGATAGAGACAGACTCCACTTCACTTTGTTTGTTTTTTTTGAGTCAATTCCATGACTTTGGACCGACATTTCACAAATGATAATTCTGTTTTGCAAAGACACCAAAAACTCAGCGAGGCATATACTTTCAGGGTTTCGGAAGTTCCACGACGTCAATACACTGATCCAAGCACTTCAATCTCAACAACGGGTGTAGTAATTTAACTGATTTGACAGGTACATCCTCTCTCTTGACATAGGAATGTTATTACTGAGAGACTGCGGTTCACATATGGACGGGGTTTAGACAGCTTTAGCAGGCACGGAGGCACACAATCCTTTTCATTTATGTCTATCCCACTGAATTTGCAATTGAAGCCACTATGTAAATTAAGTGCACGTGGGAGGACACACAGGCAGTACAACAGATGCTCAGACAAACATGCCACTTCCTGGTTAAGCCAGCTGCTCAATGACACTGCCATGTTGGCCTAAGAATTCACGTACTACATTGCAGTTGTCAGGTGAAAATCTAGCATCTTTAATGTACAGTATAGACTTGTGGAAAAATGTTGCAATGCCTGCTAACACCACCAGAAGGCACTGGCTCTTTTGTTTTCCCTGACTGCAAGATTGGGAACAGCATAGAGGTAGACCGGCAAAATGGGAAGCCATTTTGCTCCTCGAAACACTGACTATTGCTGTTGATGGAACGTGCAACAAGAATAAATATCATCATATAAAATGTTGGCTTAGCTCAATGTGAAATATATCGAAAATGTGTGCTTACAAACCCATTAAAATATACTTCCTGCTGTGAGACAATGTGTCTCCTGTAGTACTCATAGCCAAGTCTTATCAAGACCCTGTTGTAATCGAGGTTAACTCCCAAGACTTATTTTTGCAGCAACCCTAGCAGTATGACTCTAGAGGTTTCATATTCCATTCAGCAACACCTGTACTTTCATATTAATGGCCACATTACTAAAACATCAACATACTCTAGCATACTGCCATGATGCCTACAACAGGAGAAGATGACATGGACCCTTTGGATACACTTTAGACTACCTCAACTGAGGGGGCATGTCTAAGCTAGGGCCTAAGCAAGTTAAGACTGTTGGAAAGCTATCACATAATAATAATAATAATGTTTACTTTATTAATCCCGCAAGGAGAAATTACAATTTAAACTCTTTTATTACCCACAAATGCTCAGTACCTATACACGCGCTAATAGAGAGATGTCAGAGTGGGGGGGCTGCCCATGGAAAGGCCCCCCGAGCAGTTGGGGGTTCGGTGCCTTGCTCAAGAGCACCACGGCAGTGCCCAGGAGGTGAACTGGCTT
>NC_045736.1:30050142-30055388 GCF_008692095.1 Etheostoma spectabile
TACCAGTCCACCACCATACTTTGGTCCACATGGGGACTTGAACCGGCGACCCTCCAGTTCCATCCTCTGTTAAAGGATTCTCGAAGTGAAATGAGTGTGAGGAGTTTATTGGTTTCAGATGCAATTAGGGCAGAAGGGGGGTGCAAAAATAACAAGGTAGAGGGCCAGTTTACTACCAGGGGTTCGCTGTTTAAGGTAGACTAGATTCATCAGTTGTCAAGAGAAATCCCAATCAAAGGGGAAGGTGGAAGTTCAAAGACGCGCATGAGAGATTTTAAATTGGCAGTTACTGTTTGTCAGAAGGATCGAGTTTAGGTGGGTGGAGGTAAGCTAATACACAAAGAATACAAGCTAAACACAGCTAATACTGTGTTGGTTATTGGAAACCAGGATAGCACCGTCTGAGTTAATCAGTCATAAAAAAATGTAAGAGATCTAGAGCAGAATATGTCAGACTAGGATCCAGAATACCAGGCTCTGGTTGTTTGAGAGATACACCCAGCTTGGAGAGTAGATTTTCAGCAAGACCAAACATATGAAGTGCTAGAGATGACTTCAGATAAAATAACACATATACTGTAACTAAATGCATGTGCCATCAGTTTCAGTTCATCTTCAGATCTAGACCCCTTGTATGGCACCAGGCAGTCCTGCAGAGACTTCATTGTACAGTGTTGAAGGTCAATGTTGACATTTTGTTTCTCCAGTCCAAGTTTCCTTGAAGGCTAAGGACAGACCTAGATAGCTGCAGTGAACCAGTGGCTTGTGTCTGCCACCACTACACACTTGGACTTTGCGGATCCTGTAGGAGATTTCCCCAGGGTTTCTCTCAGCCTGCAGGTCTCTTACATGATGGGGTTAAAGCGTGCATTAAGCATTACCAGCTGCAAAATCCAAAGACCTGTTTTATGGCATATGGACATTTGACGGCCAGGAATTGTTTGACCAACAAATTAAAAGACAAAGTGCTTTGCTATTGAACAATACCAATGTGTCTCTCCCTTCATGGCAGGGACATTTGACAGCAGCCTAGATTAAGATGCTGTCCTTTCCTGTAAGGAGAGAAAAAAATAAAACTAACCAAGCAACATGCCAGTAGCATAAGAAGTACAGAGAAAAATTGAATTTTCAGCAGCTTGGAAACAAGAACTCCTGGCTCCAAACAGTGGACTGTTTTAAAAACAATTCCAGGGGATACTTGAACTAACGTTATAGACCACAATCCCCTGTGTCACCTTATGCATTTGAACATCAGTTTGCCCATCTAGCTGCATTTGGTATTGATGAGAAGTATTGCCCGGGGCAAAGTAACACTGGGGCTGACACTGTATCTAAGCAGCTGTTAGCAGTTGGAGCCTGTGTCAGGCAGGAATCACCAAGACTTTGATGGGTGTACTGTAAGTCATCAGAAAGGGAATGGCAATAGTTACACACATAGTGACGTCAGGTATCAAGTAAGTTAGATAGATCTGTGTGACCTTTTTGGGATCAGCAGAAAAATGGCCACGACGTTTGGACAAACCTGTCATTTCTCTACTAAAAGAGTGGACCAGAAGATTAATGGTGTAAAACCATATAATTATTATGCATGCAGATCAATATCAGTGGTTTCTACTTCCTGCATGTTCGCAGGAAGCATGTGATCACTGTTTGCATCAATCAATAGAACACACGCAAAAGTCATTGAGGTGTTGCCAGTGATCAAGATGCCCCATTTTAGGAAAACTGCTCCTATTAAAGAACTTTCATCCTTGTTGCTGTGAAGTTCTTACAGTATATGTTGTTGCAACTCATTCTCCCTCCCATCTTGTAAAATACGGACACAGTAATTGACGTTGTTATTGACGCTAAAAGTCTTCTTCAGCGTCATATAACATGCTTTACCTAAACACGCTTGGTCTGGACTTTAGGCGTCCCTTTTGACGCTGTTAAGTTGAGGAAAAGCTTGTGGGTGGGCTTACGGTTCTGTGACTTGTGGGTTTGGGACGGTTGGGTTTAGGGAAAGGTCGTGGGTGGGTTTACGGTTCTGGGACACGTGGGAAAAACTGGCCGGTTAAAGAAGAAAGTGGCTTCCCTGACACGTGGCAATAATGGGACGTTAAGGACACACGTCTGACACGAACCCCGCTTTCCTGGGTAAAAGTCCTGGGTTTGACCCATCCACCATCCCGACCACCCTTCCTATATACTACTCGCTAAACCCTGTCTAGATTCTGCTCTCCCGGTATGTTCAAGTCTGCCTCAGGTGGTTGCTGGAGCACGTTGGATACAGCACGTTTTTAGAAAGAAACTCAGGCATTCCCAACGTATAACCTGTCGGCTGTTGTTGCCAAAGTCCTCTGGCAATGATTTATAAATAGTTGTATGTGCTGAAGAAGGTACATTCTGCTTAGGGCAGGGACTTTAAAAATGAAATCCTTTTGTCTCCCTCAAGGTAATAGAACAAACAATGTGAGAGAACAAATGAGACCTCTTGTAAACACAGCAAATTAAACATTTTTGGTAGTGGTGGCTAAAGGAAGATTGCAATCTTGGTTTAGAGAAAAAGGTTTTGGGAAAAACAATTAATTGTGCTTTCAAGTCTTTGTTAAACAGAGAGCGCCAGCAAGTGGCCTCATAAAATAAAGAAACTGGTTCACAAAACTCAATGAGGCTTAATTTGGCCATCACTAACTTTTGGTATAAAAAGTGCAAGTGTTCTGTGAATGAAGAGTACCACCTCGTAATTCTACAAAAGAAATTAACATATTACCTTATCTTTGGCGTACAACCACATCTTTCTGATTGGAGCTTTAGAAAGTGTTGGATAAGAAAGGTGATTGGTTTGTACATTTGGAACATCTAATTAAAACTTATACTATTGCAAGATGGGAAGACCCAGGATTAGGTGTAGTTATTAGATCTCCACCCTGGTCTCTGAACACCTTGGCCAGGTCTGAAAAAGTGCAACCGCAGGCTACCGCTAAGCTAACTTACCCTGTGTCTTTAGCTGCATGCTCCCAGACGTAAGATACACTGTTTTTTGTTTTTGTTTTAATGTGCACAAATAGGCAGGGGTGGAGAAAAAACTGCTGGGAGAATTGCTGATCCTGCTTTTGATTTCGATTTAGAATCAAAATCGTGACACCCCTGATGACAGAGACTTGTTTTTGGTTCAACAAACACTTTATTAGGATTGAAAGTTGAAATACATGCTAAACAGAAATAGCGATTTTTAACATTTAGGCTGTCCCACTGTAACCATGTTGACTGGAAGATACCTTTTTATATGTCACTAGTTTGGAACAACAAATACAATTTGAAGGAAATGTAAATTTAAAATTGTAAATCAAATTATCTGGGAAGTCACAAAAATGTTGATACTAAACATGGCTGCAACATATTTACTGACAACCTATTTAATTAGTTTTCTGCTGAAATATCTGATCTTACTGTACAGTATTTGCTTTTGCAAATATTTTTTGCAAAGGTTTTTTTGCATAAGTTTGGGGTCCCCTGCTGTAACTGCTCCCCCTGCCACCCGATATTGGATAAACGGCTGAAGATCGATGGATGGATGGATTTATGGATGGATGGAGTACAGCATAGCACTCAGGGACAGATCAACATGTGCACTTTGTACACGCACCATTCCACTCTGAAGACCTCCCTGCAAAACTGGGGCAGCACATTAATGTATCCCTTTACACATTCATTAAAAAAAAAAAAACTTTACATGTGAACGTAATCGAAACGGTGATTACGTTTCCTACCACAGCGTAATTAGGAAAGCAATTTAGTACTACATAAACATCATTTGTAGGAGAACTGCCTGCCTGGAGTGCATGCAACACCGGCCAAGGAGAAATACAATCTAAAATACACAATACACAGGAGAGCCAAGGAAGGAGGTCAAGAAGGTCCAAAGAGTTGATCCTAGGCCTCTGTTCCTGATCCCAGGGGAGCAACAGGAAGTGACTCTAAATTAACACCAGTCTCTTCTCACTCAGATTTAGATCCAGAGTATGTAGTGCTTGAGGAATTTAAATACCCAAGTCTAGACCAGCGGGAAGATGGAGTAAGAGATGGACTCTGATCTTGATTCAAAGCCAACCTATAGATGTGATTTGGGTTTAAATGAGAAGTCATTCATGTTCTGATGGAAGCTTTATGCTGAATCCGCAGATTTCTCAAGACATGAGGTGGCCTTTTTCGTCACCATTAATTTTCAGATGCTGACCAATATAGTTGCTGTATTCTTTAGAAATGGCTGTGAATGAAAAGAAAGTGTTTGTCATATCAACAAAAATCTGAGTCATTGCCTCGCATGAATTTATTTTATTATCGTGCACAAAAGAGTCTGATTTTGGGGTTATGTGCATAGGCCAATTGCCATTTTGTTCTCAAGTTGAGTTTTGCGTCATCAGAGACAAAAGTGCTGTTATCCTCTTGAGGATGCTGCAAAGGAGTGGGTTGTGTGATGAGAGGTATTGTCCCTCTTTGCAAGGCAGTGCTTTGTCAAAACGGTGATGTCTTCTTCTGAAAAACCCAACAAGAATGTACTTCACATAATTACAAGACACACAAGTCCTCATGGTATTCATTAACGAGCAGGAAACATATTGTACATGTAAATATGGAACAATGGGCATGACCAAAGTGGGCTGTTTAAAGCATGAGTGCGGATGATTGATTTTGTAGGGTTGAGAGCTAATCAATATGTAATATATAATACATTTTTTATATATATATCAATTTACATCATACTCACCTTAGGCACCTTAGTTATTTTTTTCAGCTTCAAACGAGTGAGAAGTCATGCACAACTCACTTCAGATATTCTGTCAATTACCAATCCACTAACTTAATTTTGTGTGTGTGTGTGTGTTCAGCAGCCTAAGCAGATTAGCATACAGCTTTATTAACCCATGTGTCGTCTTTGGGTCAAATTGACCCGTCTCAAAGTGTTTTATATCAGAATATATGGATTTCTTTCAACCAGATTTCCCAAAGATAACATGGATGATTCCTCATTCTTCAGGTAGATTAGAAAGATTACTTTCACTGAATTGTTTGGGTGTTTAATTTAATCTTATAGCATTTTTTTTAATGGTTTTCCAAACAGTATCCGGACTGAACTTTAACATCTACCCATCTGTGATCCGCTCAACATCCTCTGATCTTAATTATTAGTCAAAATAATTCATAAATTCTGTGTTTTTAAGTAAAAACGTACGTATAATTTGATATAAATGAGGTTTGTTGAC
>NC_045736.1:30055398-30056267 GCF_008692095.1 Etheostoma spectabile
ATTCCAAGAATAAGTGTAAAACCTATCATTAAACCAGCTCAAAAGCGCCAAAAGCTGGAAATAGTGACAAATAAATCAGAAAAAGCGACAAAAATTATTGGAAAAGCCCCAAAAAATATTCATGTTCAATTTTGACCTGGAAGGACAAGTTCCTGGTTAACGGGAAGATGACACAAGGGTTAAACCAGCTTTGCATTAGTTTAACTGCTTTGACCTATAGACGTACACTGATCTATACATGTACCAACCTAAACAATTATGACTATTTCAAATATTATATAGCATGTGGAGTCATGGAATCAGGCATATGGTTCAATTATGCATCCTTGAGTGGTGAGCGCATCAGCCCCCAGGAGGTCCCTCTAAATAGACCACAAGCCTCAACTTGGCCTCCATTTAGACACTACAGAAAGAAAATAGCTTCACTAGCCATGTTAATGGTTCACAACCTGATGAAAGCGACCTAAAAATGGCACTATGTTCACATAATGAAATCAAATTAGCGGCGTCGTTCTCATATTGTGCTGTCCATTTCTAACTGCAGGCTAAGCATCCATCTGTAAGTGATTCCTAACAGCCTTCTATGAGTCAGCCCTCCAAAAGATTGTGTGTAATAAAGACCGCCGAGGAGAATAAAAGTGTTTGATCACGCATCCGTCCGCCGCCATGACAGTCTAATCCAATAACAGCTCCTTAAGGGGGTCACGCTGAAAACCTCGGGCTAGTCGCAGACAACACAGAGAAATTACGGCTGGTTATTTCCATTATTCACCATTACAGTTATGTCTACTATTATAGTGAGACAGATGTGTCATTCCATAACTGGTAAGAAATGTAATTTCTAGACAGAGCGTGACCCACCTTTGGGG
>NC_045736.1:30056277-30064447 GCF_008692095.1 Etheostoma spectabile
GGGGGGGGGGCTGCTGACAGGACCAATCTTTATGATGTAATGAGCAGCAGGAATCGGCAAGTCTACCCTAATAAATACTCATTGTAGGCTATTGTGCAACAACGGTCCCAATGCTTCTTGTAGCTACTGGCAGGAAATACCACCTAACTGAAAGGGACTTGCACTCAGGGGAGGTCTAGAGTCCCTCTGGGAGCCCCATTTCTTGTAACAATGCCACAATCCCTGCGTCTCACTACTCAGGGGGGCGGACGCCCGGTGTGATATACACCTTCACATTAGCCCCTGACAAGAAAGGGTTGGTTTTGATCAAGTGCAGTTGTTTGGTGACAGCCTCCTCTCTCATAAAGAATATTTACACAGCCAGAACTAGAGGGCTGTAAATAAATTGCCTTGTGGTGAACCACAAAGTCACCAGTCCCTTTTCCTGCACAGAAGGCAGAGATCAGAAGAGGTAACAATCTTTTCTCTTTTCCATTTTACAATAATTGCAGCCATGGATCAATTACAATCAATGTCCTGAATAAAAGAACTCGCAGAGTAGCACATGTATGGCTTATTTGGCCTGTCTCTAGTTCGGTATAACACAAATAAGTACATCCCATGCTGCGTTGCCAAGTCTTTTCCAATACAAGCCACTGTGAGTGCTCCGGTTTTGACACCTTGCCAGGTGTCATATGAAAGAGTTAAGGCACTTTGATTGCTTCCCCCCCCCCCCATTATCGACAGACCATGTGTGTTCCTTGCAGAGCAGTATTTGATTTGGCCCATGCTTTGGTTTTGTGTGTGTGGAGTATTCGCTTCAGCTGTGATTCAATGGTGTATGGTTGACAAAACAATCTTATTGTTTCAGATATTTCAAGAAGTCCTACAAATACTCAGAACAATTGAGGATTTAAACATCTTATGTTTTATTAAAATTGTGTAAACTCCATCTGCTGATCAGGACTTTATAACAAAGTAGAAAGCTGGAGAACAAGTGAGTAAGTGTACCTTGAGTTGAGGTTGTTTTGTCGTTTTTTACGAATTAACAGTCAAGCTTAATTGATTTATTGTGTAACATGCTGTAAACGCATAGACTGTGAAAATAATGCTTAAAGCATCAGTGACGTCCCCCAATGGTGTGTAGACTTTTAAAGCCAAGAGTTTCCATATTTGGACAAGAGGGCGGAGCTTGGGTGGATGATGCTTCTAAGCTAGTGTCATGGATGGGTTCAATTCTTTAGAAATAAACAACGGCCAAATAGAGTCTTTAAAAGCTATTCACTGTCAAAGTGACGTCAAAAGGAATGGCAGTCAATGGGATGCTAACGGCGGGTGGTGGCTTGTTAGCATCAAAATGGCGCCGTAGGAGGTACGAGTTGTGGAGAGAGACTTAACCCCCCCTTAGGGCTCTGCTGAAAACAACGGCGTCACGTTGTCTATTTCTTACACTGTCTATGTGACACAATGAGTTCCATGCTCTCTATTGGTTCACAGGTAGGCTACTGCAACTTTTTTATACAAAGCTTGTATCAGCGCATAATCTGAATGTTATAGTAATTGTTTTGTGATGTTTTGAGAAGATTCTGAGGTGTTTGTTAAGGTAAAAAAACTTAACTTTGAAGGGTATTGTCCCATCCGGTGTCCGCATGCTGAGTGATGTTATTTCTTTTTCATGAACTTCGGTTTTACAACTTTTTTCACAGTAGTTTGTACGTGTAGGTTACTGATATTAGCATTCTATAACATAAGAAAATGTGTTCTATATTTTGGACAGACTATTTGCCTGCCAGCAGTGATGAAATGGGGATGAGATATACTGTTGTACATTCAGTAACATGTCGTTGTTGACACAAAGCCAAATATCTAGCTAGTCAAACCCTACTGTTAAATGCACCTGTGTGAGAGAATAGCATGGGTGAGCATGTTGTGTGTATGGGTTTTTGTATATGCATATGTTAAATTTGTATTAGCAGGCCATCATATGTTAATATGTGAAAGACTGTAGGTGTCAGAGTCAAGTGAATGTGAAGTTAAGTTATATTATTCGGATATCTTTTAGCATTGTAAATTAAGTTTTGTACGTGTAATTTGTTTGGGATCATTTTAGTTTATGTGCATTTTCCGTTTCATATACTTTATCAGCAGTTTGGTTGCACCATTTATTTAATTTTTAAACATTTCATGATCATTTTAACATGCAATTTCATCACAATTTGTATATGTTGCTACTATGTCAGTGATGGGGAAATAATTACACGTTTTTATTAACAACCTCCTCAAAAAACAAAAACAGACAGAATTCATTTCTATTCATGACCTAGAATATGTCATAGTCCCAGCATTTTTCAATTTTGCCGGGACACCGTGCAATTAATATTGTATGACAACAATTTGAATTCACCCACTGCCATGGCATTCCAATAAAACAATCTTCATATTGCCAAAACTGTGAGGATTAAAAACCAGGTGCTTGAGGCTTCTGATGACCACATTGAGAATGTCTGTGCCAGTAACATATTGTGTGTGTGATTAAAATATGGAGTAGGTGCATGATACATTATACTGACCGTCCACAACTACAACACAACTACTGTCCACAACATTTTGGACACAAATCAAGGAAATTCTAGTCGTCTCACTAATTGTCCAAAACATCTGTCTGAAGTTTTGATAATCAGAAAGTTGCAAAGATAACAGTCGCACACAAATGATTCTGCTCTAAAATATAAGCATCATCCCCGACTTTTGATTGCCACATTGATACGGCATGTCAATGAGACCGTGTGTGTGTGTGTGTGTGTATGGGGATTAATTATCATCATCGCTTGCTAACTCTTAATTAATCAGACTGTGTATTTTCCTTCAAGGCTTTTTGTGTATTTGCTAGTTTGCTGTAGGCCCTCTGTATCAGTACAATCCTTTTAATAGACTATGTCACATATACATCTTCTAAATAAAATACAACCTGAATGGGGTTCAAATGAGGAAATGATTCATGCACATACTGTACACTGTTGTAAACCACTTCGTGGGCTTGCTTTTCTGCTCCCCAACACCTTTCCGGTAATGAAAATGCCCAAACGTAGCACTCCACTCAGCTAGAAGAACCTCTATTTTTGAAAATCCAGATAAGAACAGCGAGGGAAGTAGAAATCACTGTTGGCTGGTGCAGTTTACGATGTGGTGGGAAACACATGGGGCCCTGCTATACACGCCAGGAAAAAGTCTGCAACATTATTTTAGCCAAGTGAAAGATTCCTTTTCTGCCATTGTCCAACATATTTCAGCTTGTTTTTCCAGCCCCTCTTTTGTCAGGAGACAGGGTCGAGGTGGTGGTCCAGCACGGGTGTGGAGGACACGCGCTCTCCCTCACAGCTTACTGCTGCCTGGCTCCGACTCATGAAAAAAACATGAGTAAAATGAAAGACACTGAATAAACTCTGCTACTGTGTGTTTATTGAAAGGTCTCATGGCATGAAAATTTCACTTTATGAGGTTTTTAACATTAATATGAGTTCCCCCAGCCTGCCTATGGCCCCCCAGTGGCTAGAAATGATGATAGGTGTAAACCGAGCCCTGGGTATCCTGCTCTGCCTTTCAGAAAATGAAAGCTCAGATGGGCAGATCTAGAATCTTGCTCCTTATGAGGTCATAAGGGGCAAGATCCAGAGGTTACCTTCCCTCTCTCTGCTTTGCCAGCCCAGAGAATTTGGCCCACCCATGAGAGAGAGACATCATGGTTTTCAAATGAGCAAAGTGGCAGTTGGTCGAGGCCACACCCCAGACTCTACCTTGCCCCCCCCCCCTCTCAAAAGTTACAGACTCAGAAATGGCCCATACTAAGGAAAGCTCATTGTGGGTCTGGCTCTAGTGGCTGGAATTCTGCACCAAAGCTGAATTTTGGGAAAGAGACTTCAGATACAGTATTAGGGACCACTAAGGTCTATAAAAAGAGACTTCAGATACAGTATTAGGGGACACTCAAGTTATATAAAAGAGAATCCAATATACGTATTAGGGGACCACTAAGGTCTATATAAAAGAGACTTCAGATACAGTATTAGGGGACCATCAAGTTTATATAAAAGAGACTCCAGATACAGTATTAGGGGACCACTAAGGTCTGTTATAAAAGAGAATTCAGATACAGTATTAGGGGGCCACTAAGGTCTATATAAAAGAGACTCCAGATACAGTATTAGGGGGCCACTAAGGTCTATACAAAGAGACTCCAGATACAGTATTAGGGGGCCACTAAGGTCTATATAAAAGAGACTCCAGATACAATATTAGGGGGCCACTAAGGTCTATATAAAAGAGACTCCAGATACAGTATTAGGGGGCCACTAAGGTCTATATAAAAGCATCCAAAGAGCACCATGTCATGGGACCTTTAAATAAAGATACACCTATATGTAGGCTTAATAGAATGCAATATGAACCTGTATATTACTATTAGGACTATTGCATACATATGTCAAAGATATATAAATTAAATTCTGGAGTCTGATTTAATACGGCAACACTGTTGGCCGCAGCAGTGATCTCTTTTCATTCCGCAGTCTTTATGCTACCTTCAATACCAGTTTTTAGGCTCCCCAATAGTACACACGTTACTGCAAATGAAAATAAGATGTCAGGGTTTCAATCCCCACCTCTGAAAACTGCTGCTTCTTAGCCGGATTACGTCTCAACATGTCATACATTTTTGGGGCGAGGTCTCAAAACCGAGAATATATTGGGGCGTGATATTAAAATTACGATTGTTTTCAGCGACTGCATTTATCAGTGTACGACCGTTCTTACACTCTGATTCATGAATCACACGTGAATCCTGTCGTAAGATGATTTCTGCTCTCAAATCTGCTCTGGTTTTTTACGTTAAGTTGATAAATGAGGGCCACTGTGTGTGTATTGTTGACTTTGTGCACACTGCAAAACAATGGTTCACATAAACAACAACCTGACGGAAGTGTTTTGGCAGTTTCATCCTCAAGCACATTTTCATGGCAGGTGGTATTTGGTGATATCAGGAAGAAAATATTTCTCACAGGAGTGGCAAGGGGTATTGCATTTTAGTGTTTACAGCTTATACATTGAGCGGAATAATTACAGGCACCTTAAATTAACAGTGATTCACTTTGCTGCTTTACCAGCACAGCTGTTTTTTCCCCCATCCTTCAGCGGTGCAGTGAGTTGTTCCCCCTTACTGCAGCTGACTGGCACACTTAAAGTGGTCACCTACATTCTTAAATGAATACACTCTCCTCTGTCTGAAAACAGCCATGCTGCGGCTCACTTAACAGACAGTGATGCTGTCTCGTTTGAAGCAGATCTTCCCAACACAAGTACCACCGGTCCTTAATTAAACCCAAAGTAATGGGCTGACAATCACACATTGTTTACTACAATCAGGCAAGTTCACTTGTGCGGCTGTGCACATTGTGATTAAACTCTGACTGGACTCACTGTAGAGTAGATTGGGACATCTGTTCATTTCTTTTCATTCGGAGGTTACTCAGGGTGCAAGAACCTGCTGTACTGTAGAAAACTTAATACAGCATACATAATCAATGTATAACCGTAAGCTTGCAATATGTTAGACATTTTGGAGAAGGAAATGACTGACATTGTCTTTCTCTGTGGTAGCTAATTGATGCATCTGCTTGAGAAAAATTGAATGAAATCAGGAAATGTGCCGTCTATTGGAAGTGATGAAAGTTTTGCATGTGGTAGGGAGAATCCGCTACATTTTGCTCATCTCTAATGGTCATCTCTATGGGGGTAAGAGTTGTCTCATGTCTCTTTATGTGTCTTGCAATTCGTCTACTCTGCACTCGTGCAGAGCTTTTATCATTCCAAAGCCTCAGATCAATCAAAAATAGTTAATATGGTGCACATAATGATGCAAAGATAGAACATGCCAACAAAATGCCTTTACATTAAATTGCTCAGTATCGTCGAGGAAACATCAACCATTGTCTGTTAAATGTATAGCTTGACAAAAGGCAAGCCTAATTGAGGAATAACACCAGGATTTTTCTATTTATGTATTCGTAAGCTGCCAGATAAACACATTACAGAAGCCCGGGTGCTTTTCTGGGTGGAGATTGGGCTGCGGATGGCTGGACCACATGGTGAGCGTGTCTTCATCTGGCCCAGCAGGGGTGCCACTGGCCATCCTTCCCGTTCTCTGAACCCCTTGTCCAGAGCACCACTTATCTGTTCGCCCAGGATAGCGGCTGGCTTCTGCCGAGGTTCATCCTCTTCGTCCCCCATCTCCCTTTTTCCGCGACATTCCTTTGTGAAGATGAGGGCAGGCTAATACCTGTGCTATTTTGCAATGCTCAGGAGCATCTTATCGCACACAGGCAAAAAATCCCTTCGCTGGAAACGGAGCGACTAGCCAGTCTTGTTGGGAAAGGGGCTGTGGCGGTGGTAACCAGTGGCAGGGAGGCAGCCTTATCTCAGTGTGAGCAGCCATGGCTTGCCTCCCTGTCCCTCTTAACTCCACACAAGCCTCTCAGATTAACAACACCCTTCGTCTCCCTGCACCCCCTACACATGCCCCATAAGTACCTCCCTGGCTCCCCAGTGCCCTTGAACAGACATCATTACTACGATCATCATCGGGCTGATGAATACACAACAAAGCATTGGCCTGTTTTTGGTTTGTTGTTCTGGTTTTTCAGTTCATGGTTTGGTCACGGAGGCATATCACGTATGTTTGAACGGGTCTTTGGTGTAGAATGCTTCCATTGGACACCGAGCATGAAGTGGGATCATGTATAGCACCCTTGATTTAGTACAGCTTACTGATTTACCTTTGTCCCCACTGTGTGAGTCACTGCTTTGCGGTTTATCTTGTACTGCTCTGTGGATTGTTCCAGCATTACACACTTCTAAATTTTCCTTTTTTTTGTTGTTCTCTTCTATATTCATGTGCTTTGTCGGTCTGTAAAGAATTTAACAATGACCCCGTTTGTTAAAGCACCATATAAATACATTCAGACGGACTTGATATGCTTATAGCTCCCACAACAATGCACACACAGTGGAAAAATCAATTTTTCATTTTTGAGAAATCTGATTTAGGTTTTCATTACTCTGTTATTTTCCACTAAAACTTAACCTCTGGGCGGTGTGTCATCGGAATGCGCACTACTCTCCTGGCAGCATGATACACTGCGAAGTCATTGGATTTCCCCTTGTCCCAAGTAGTAAAATATGCAATTATGTATTTATTACCAAGCCGCAAAAAGGTTAAAGAGTTATATTTCATGTAATGTGCCTACACAACTTCTTAACAACAAACATAAAACACCCGGCTCCTTTTGTTTGCTCGTTCAAGCTGGCAAAACCAATGTTGAACTAAGACCAGGGCATCTGTTGATATGGGAAGACAAACAGGCATCTTAATTAAATTCAAAGGGGTTTATGCGAAGGCATTATTCCAATCATACTGTCTGTGAAATTAAGTTGTAATGCAGTTTGAAACGGGGAAGTCAAACATACTGAAAGGGGGTTAAAGTCGTTTAATTCAATCCCTATAGTCGTCATTAGCATGCAAGCGCGTGGTGTCCTGGTCACAGATTACATGTGATGTGCTGAAAAGCTGATGAGCCCTTTTTTTTTTTTCAAAAAGTTATTAACTTTTTAAGCACCCAATTATGTCTGCTGGATTGCAAGCTCACAACGTACAATCTTCTAAGGCCACTTTGGCTTAGGATCATTGTCCCTGTGAAGTACGGCCAATTAAGCCCTGTGGAGGCTGACAGAGGAAACATAGACCATGCAATGTCAATACATTACATTTTACATTTGTTTCTCCCTCCAGAACTTAAAGCATAGCTGTTCAGCCAGGATGGAAGATACAGTATGCATTCCCTCAGTTTGTAGATCATTAACACGCGCGGCAAACTGGAACAATGTTGTGGCACGATTGCACAATTAGCAAAACTGATTATTCAGCTCTACTGTCTGCTTCTTGTGAAGCACAACCAGGGCCTGAAGTAAACTTTTTTGACCAGCTGCCACGGTGGATTTAAAAATCCACATACCACAGTCACTTTTTACCAGCCTCATGAAAGTAAAAAACAGGAATGGCTGTGTCTCTATGATCCTATCTTGTCCTATTCATGGTAGCCTAAATGTGGACATTGCACTGTCATCACGTGCTGTAGTGGCG
>NC_045736.1:30064457-30064781 GCF_008692095.1 Etheostoma spectabile
GGGGGCATCATAATCCAGCATAAAGGCATAATTTCCTATCCTGGGCTGGGACACACTTTGAAATGGTTTGTTAAAGTACTTATTGGACTTGAACTCATCATTGCACCTACAATAACGTAGCTGTCCTCAATTTTGGTCATCCTGTACATCTCGTCTGCATTTTTTCCTGCATCCACCGTGTGTGATTGTGTGTTTGTGTGTGTGTGTGTCAGTCCGTCACGGGGGGGAACGGAGCAGCAGCCCCCCCACCCGCTGCAGCGAGTTATAGGATTGAAACAGCAGCAACTTTTAGCGACTTTATAGGGGAAAAACGTTACCTTGATG
>NC_045736.1:30064795-30094117 GCF_008692095.1 Etheostoma spectabile
GGTTGGCTGTCTTTCTCTGTAGGTTTTTTTGATGAATGTGAGATGTTCGAGTCACACACGTCTCGTCTTCATATCAGAAACAAGTGAATTTGACCCGTTCTCACTCCCACTTGGCCAGTGCCTGCATGTGTAGTAATGAAAATGTGATAGGGGGCCCCGGCTGTCAATCAATGTCTTCCAGTGATGCAGGCCTCTGATTGGTCCGACCCGTAACCAACTGTGTAACCTGCTTCCCGTTAGTTAAGCGTCTGAATCACTCAATTCTCATTGGCTACTGACAGTGTTCCCCGCCAATTGCAAAATTCACCCATTTGGCAGGTGGTCGGGTGGTAATTTCAGGCCTTGGGCACGACACATGGGTGCTTATTATACTTGGAACCGTGGATGTGTTTTCCCATGCCTGTCAGAGCTTAACCATTACCACACAATGTATTGAACAAAAGGAAAAGCCAGATTCTACTCAAGTAAGGAAAGCTGGTTTTGATTTAGCTGGACAGAGCTCCGTGTACGACTCTCATATCCGTCCCTGTACTTATCTTTTGACTACACTTTATTTACTCTCCCTTTTGAGTATTTTTCTCTTACTGCGGACTTGTGATGCTGGAAAAAATAGATTTTTTTTTCCTTTCTCCCCCTCAGTGAACACTGACGTACTACATAAAGCTTTTCAAAGAAAATTGAAAAGGAAGTTATTCCCAGAAACACAGGCTGCAACATCCTTTTACTAAGTGCAAAAACATCAGGGCCACCATGTCACGTAACACAAGCGTGATACGACTTCAGACGTGCAGGGCTATTTTGTTTGCCTGAGTAACCGTTCACGGTAAACGCCGTGTATGCCGTGCTCACGTGCCACAGCGTTTTCCAGAGGTCGGTCTTCAACTCTTGTCTGTCGTTGGGATTCTGCGAGCCAGGTAGGCGAGGAAGCTCATGGCGTGAAATTGTCATTGCGGTGACTGCGGGGGACTTGAGAGACATGGGTCAGTTGACAACCAAATGACAGGGTTGTCCAATCCTTGACTGCCTCCCAGGGCGTCTGTCTCAGTGGCACACACTACCATGCCAGGAGACGGTGGAGAACAGCCGTCCTAAGCTGTTGTGGCTTACGTTGGGATCCGTCCAGCGGCCTGTTGTGACATCTTTCTCAACTTTTTAACCCGGTCGCAGTCACTTCCCTACAAAAGTCCAAAGCCATAACATTGGTAACGATTTCTGATTGATAAAGACAGCGTTGCAGCTGGCTGGGGGCATAGACACAGCAGACAAGAATCTGCAATTCAGAGGTCATAATATATTACTCTCATCCAAAAACATTGACCTACGAAATGCCTCTGCTGATTGTATTCTACTTAAAATAACAGCTAGTGTAATAAGACCAAAAACATGCTGTCTTGTCTTGGCTAAATAGAGCTCGACAGTGACTTTAACGGCTTTTTAACGACTCTGGCTCCGGAAGGGATTTTCCCCATTCAATATCTCCATTGACATTTCAGTGTAAGTCTGGAACCAAGCCAAACAGCTCCGAGATTAATCATAACCATTAATCATTGGATTTGGTGTAAAATAACAATATGAAAACGTAAAAAAATGCAAAGGTACAAGACTTAACAAGCCTTAATAAAAACGGCATTCTTTTCATTTTCACTCTCTGTTGCTGTTACAGGTCATTTAAGACCATTGTATGAAACATTAAAAAGTTATATATACACTCACTTTTAAACAAGTTTAATATATCATACGGAGCTTCTACAACAACATAAACCTTTTGTTTCTCAACATCAGAGCACGTGATCAGGCCATCTTGAATGGTTTAGACATTGTAGCTAATTGACAAAATCCTTATGGAGAAAATGTTTTTTTTTAATTCCAGAACTACACTTTAAAGCACCATGTATGTACTCTTTTCCATGAAAACACTGCTTGTTCTGAAAGAATATATTGTGTGGAATGACTATAGCCATGTCAAATATATCAAATTTTATTGTAGCTACAGAATCGCGGTCACAACTTTTGGGCCATCCTACTTTCTTCACCCCACAACTCAGACTTTAGTGTTGATTTGAAATAACCCAAAGCGGAGTTGGTTAAAGGATCCTGGGCCAAAAAGCCACTTAAATCCCCCCACTAAGCTACACCAGCAACCAGGCCTGACAGCAAATCTTCGACTTAAAGCTGACGTGAAACTGAATAGCTCTCACCCAAGCCCCTGGTTTGACAAAACTATATTTGCTTTTAATCTTCCTATTGAGTCCAACGCTGGCCTTTTAAAGACCAATTGAAAAAATGTAAATCACATACAAATGAGGAGTAATTCTGATTTTCTCAGGCCGCTTGTCCCTCAGTGACCATATCCAATTTTCACAGTTATATTATCAGGCTTGGTGAAGTGGTCAGCACACCAAAAGGAGCTAATATCGGCTAGACCAGCTGTTCTGACAGGACGCATAGAAAGCACTTAATGGACAGACTGGAGCTAATTCTAAATAAAGTCTAATTACCGACATGCTGTTGAAACGAAGAGAAACATAAGCTGTGGCGACCATCTAGTAGCAAATATTCTACGGCATAATGCGTCTCAGAAAATGGAGTGAAACAGACTGCAATGCATTAATCTCTTTTAACTTTCTTTGGATCATGTGAAGTCAAAGTTCATGGGTCATGTAAGGATTTTTCCTCTTTTGAAAGGATATTGTGTATGTTGTGTGAGAGTGAAACAATGATTTCAAAGTACATGCATGTCTTCCATCATAAAGCACTTTAAAGGGATAAACCAACCTCCTGCCAAACACCCCCAAAATTTAATATTGAACCACTGAAATGGGAATAATTCAAATGTACAGTACATGATTTATATAATATATTCTGCTCAGTGAATGGGAGAGGAACGGGAATATCTGATTAGGCTTTTTATCTTCACCAGTTCCCACTGATTGTACTCCGGATGGTGGTAAAGAACATCAGATGACTGAAAGAGACCAAGGAGAGAAGTAACAAGAGATGATGTGGAAAGGATGGAGGTATCAGTGTGTAGCAGCAACACTACCACAGGAAAGTAGTGCAGTTTATTTAATTTTCGCATTTGATTGAGTTTTTCAAATTCTTATTTAATTATTTTATTTATGACCTTCAGTTGTCTTCCTTTAGCTCACTTAACCCTCATGTTGTCCTGGGGTCAAATTTGACCTGTTTCCAAGTTTTTTTATATCAGAAATATAGGAGGTCGAAAATGTCAAGGCGACAACACGTTGGGGGAAAAAAAGCTTTAAAAGTATTTGAAAAGTGACAAATTATGAAAAAAAACACTGGAAGTAAGCGTCAAAAACGTTGAAAAAAACGGCTAAAATGTCAAAAGGGACAAAACGTTGTCAAAAGGGAAAAAAGGGGCGATGAAAATGTTGAAAACTCACAAAAAACGTATTTTATTCTTTTTTTGGGAAAAGCAACAAAACATTGAGATAGGGACAACAAAGTGTTTTTGTCATTGAGGGAAAGACGATACAAGGGTCAAGCAGGATGTGGAAGTATTGTCATCCTTTAGCCTGGATGCTAAAGGATGCCAGTCAAATTTAGCCCCGCCCACAATATTCGAGGTCGGGAAGTTTGGTCTGGACTTGTTCGGTCTGTCCTTTGTGGAGCACCTATGCTCGAACCACAGCTGTCAGGACCAATCAAAATGTGAGGGCGGGCTTTACACGACGATGGACAGATCCATCCATCCATCTTCATCCGCTTATACGGTATTGTGTCGCGGGGGCAGCAGCTACAGCGGGGGACCCCAAACTTCCCTTTCCCGAGCCACATCAACCAGCTCCAACTGGGGGATCCCGAGGCGTTCCCAGGCCAGGATGGAGATATAATCCCTCCACCTAGTCCTGGGTCTTCCCCGAGGCCTCCTCACAGCTTGGCGTGCTTGGAACACCTCCCTAGGGAGGCGCCCAGGAGACATCCTTACCAGATGCCCGAACCACCTCAACTGGCTCCTTTCGACGCAAAGGAGCAGCGGCTCTACTCCGAGCTCCTCTCGGATGACTGAGCTTCTCACCCTATGTCTAAGGGAGACGCCGCCACCCCCCCCCCTCCTGAGAAAACCCATTTCGGATGCTTGTACCCTGGACGATGGACAGATGATCAACTGTAATGTAATCAACCACGCCACTAAAGAGTGTTTGGGTTGAATTGGTTTACAACAAAGACGGCTGCCGCTGGATAATTGAAATGTGTAGATTCCGCCATTGTGTCTGTTATAGAGGATATAGACAGCGCATTCATTTTAAAAGAGGAACTGAGAACTGCGATCAAGGCATCTGTCGATAGGAAAGAGGTTTTGCCGAGCTTCCTACGGGACACATACTCTGATCGGTTGTAGGTCTGAGTGCAGAGGCATTTTCTTTCCGGATTCGGTTGAAAGATAATCACAGCCCAATGGAGCATTATCAGATTCGTCTTCTGACTAGAATCTGAGAATGACGACGTCAGGCTTTGCTTTCACGCAGTAAAATCTTGCACCTCAAGACTTTTCAACTGTAATAGGTGAGCGCGGAAAAGCTGTGCTGCCAACAGTATTGACCACTGTAAGCTATAAGATGTAGGACGGGTCATATGATCCATGCTTAGGAAGTGCTGTAATGTACTTACAGTAATGGTGTTATGTCTGCAGTTGAGGATATATTATATTCCATAGAGCTGGAAGACTGATCTTTGGGATACTTTTGAGAGTATCTTTGTTCTGCATCTTCCTCAACAAACTTCTAAATACATGACAAAAATTAACCCTTGTGTTGTCTTCCCATCAAAATTGAAAAGTTTTGTTGATGCTTCTTAACGTTTGTCACTTTTGATGTTTTCAACACTACGTAACACTAAATTAACTTTCATTTCACAGTTATTTGGGGAATTTATGAACCTCATTTATAGGAAAATATACCTAAAACGCAGAAATTAGGAATTAGACTAAAATTAAAAGGAATGTATGTTGATGGATAATCAGACTGGATTATGTCAACTTTTATTCAATGCTATTTCAAAACCACTTCATTTCAATGCTATAAAATTGAATAAGACGCCCCAAAATAAAAGTAGATGTGTACTTGCAAAAGAGCGTTATGTGGAATCAATCATGTTATTTTGGGGAATTAAAAAAGATCATTGATATAGGAAAACGGGTCCACATGAGGGTTGATATAAACATGTATTTAACTTACAAATACAGAAGTATGAAAAATAAAGGCTTCGTTTTGGTTGTTTGTACTTATCACTGATCCTTCAGTACATATGATATCACCTTTCTCGGCATTGAAGTAAATCTTATGCACATGCACGGTCATATCACTGCAGTGTCAACTATTAAAAAGGAACCGCTCACTTTTTTCAATACATATTTTTTCCTCTTACCTTCTATTCCCCAATCTGGATAGTTTTGTTGTGACTATTTCAATGTTGTTCTCTCCAATATAATGGAACTAGATAGCACTCGGCTTGCGGTGCTCAAAGCACACAAAAAAAAAACAAAAAAAAAAATTTAAAAACTCAACAGCAAGGTCTCTTTCCAGAAATTATGACCTGTTAGTCAAATGTTTCACAGACCTGGTTGCAAGTGTTACGGGACGTGACAGGAGGAGGACCCAAAAGCAGAGTCGGAGCAGGCGGGTTGAACGTCCAAAAGACTTTATTAAGATCCAACAAGGGCGAAGTCCAAAACCAGGGAATCCAAAGCAAAAAAGTCCATAAAAAAGGCAGGTCAGGGCAAGGCAACAACAAGGGAATAACCTAGGGAAGTACTCACAGGGAAACAACGGACGGAAGGAACAGGAGGGCTTCAGGAACGCAGACGCAAACAGTCTAGCAGGCTCGAGGACAAAAACAATGATGCAGCACTAGACAATGGGGACACAGAGGTTAAATACAAGAGGTAACGAGGTAATGGGGAACAGGTGACACATCAGGTGAATCATATCAGGGCGGGGCAGGACAATCAGACAAACAAAGTGAAGTTAGACAAGACAAGACAAGACAAGACAGGAAGCTGACTACCAAAATAAAGCAGAAGCATAACAAACACACACAGGGAAACATAAGACAGAATCTATGACACCAGACTAGGGAGAAAACCGGGACGTAAACACAGGGAAGGCCAAACGGGAAAATAACCCCAAACAAAAACCCCAACCCACAACAGAAAGCAGCTTCATGTAGGAACTACTTTCTGTCTGCCAACACCTGCCAACCGTATAACCGCACCGAAAGGAAACTGAGAAACTGACGTTGAGTTTTTAGATTATTTGTGCACCACCAGCCAAGTTCCATCTTGATATGTTAAATTGGAGAGAAAGCAGACATTTCTATGGCTTATATGTCCAAAACTGGGCAAACTATATAATGTTTAATAGCACTACAGGTAAGAGGAAACACATTTTAATTGTGGGGAGATCTATCCCTATTACATGTGAGTATGCCAGTCATGCCATGCCATTAAGTAAAGTAGGGCTGAAATGATTCCTCGAGTAACTTGAATGACTTGATTACAAAACAACCTTGATGCAAAATTCTTTTCCTAGAAACTTCATATGTATGTCAAAGTAACAATGTAATGTGATTATTGCTAGCACACAATGGGCTGATGTTTCTATGGACCTAAGACTGGTGGCGCAGGTTACAGTTGAAGGAAGACAAAAATAGTGAGGGACTGAAAGAAAACAGAAAGTTTAGGGTCATTTAAAGTGCCCATTTTATGCTCATTTTTAGATTCATAATTGTATTTTGAGGTTGTACCAGATAAGGTGGTTTAATTTTCAAAAAACACCATATTTTTGTTGCTGCAGATCCTGTTTTTACCCTGTTTTTTTAGGTCTATGTTTTAGCTACAGAGTGAGACATCTCACTTCTATACTATCTTTGTTGGGAGCTGCACATGCTCAGTAGCTAGGTAAAATCCCATCAGCTAGATAACTCTTTCTCCAACTTTGGTCAGTCCGAGGCAGGATTAGCTGGGAGACTTCTTCTAGACCAGGGCCACTTGTGGAACACCTGCAGAACAGGGACAGGAAGTAGTTCTTTTGGAGATAATGGTCAACTAGTGGGTGGGGCGCCCCCTCGTTTCGGCAGAACAGCTCACCAGAGGACATTAAGAAACCATATCTCACTCAAAACAGCATAGATGTTTTTTCCAGGTTTGAATGCATGTGGAAGCACCAGAGACACATATAACAATAACACCCCAAATCCCAGAAAAAGCAATTTCTTTTCATAATATGGACACTTTATAACTGGAAACATGCTGCTACATCATCTCAGAAGCAAACATCCAATGTCCTCATCCATTCTGGGGAACAAATCCGACATGAGTTAACATATCTTGCACTATGCTGTTTTATGCAACTCTGCAAATAGCAATGTTTGACAATCAATTTAAAATGAAAACTGTAGTTTTTTTGGCCATTTTAGGTCTTTAATGACAGGAAAGCTGAAGAAGTGAATGGAGATAGACAGGGGGGATGACATGCAGCAAAGGGCCGCAGATCGGAGTCGAACCCGGGACCACTGCGTTGAGGAGTACATGGGTGCCCGCGCTACCAACTGAGCTATCAGGGTGCCCTCTGTTTGTCTTGACGGTTTATTAGTTTGCTACTAATCTTTGGACACTTCCCTGCTGCCGGAGACAAACCAGCCCCTCCCCCCCAGACCATGCCGGTGATCCTCTATTCTTTCTCCTCACAGTATTAGGCTTCTGAAACAGTATAGTTTGTTTGGCTGGGTGCTGTCACATTTACTCTCAGGTTAGTGCACAGCTTTTTTGGATATCAAGTGCAAAGAGCCAGAGGCATGAATAGGAAGGGGTTGAATAAGATTAACATTTAGGGCACCAAAAATGTCCTTTTTTTAGGGTCTTGGTCCATTCGATGGAATAATTGGTAGAATCCTCGATTACTAAAAGAATCGCTAGCTGCAGCCCTAATTTAAAGCCCACGTAATGGTTGTCTCTGATCATTTGTGTTCCTTCCTTTTGGGTTTTTTGAAACTACTTCCAACTTTGACGCAAGCCAAGCTGGAGGTGTCTGCATCGAGGCAAAAAATAAACTGTGACCTCTGTCAAAAGCAGAGGTCAGAATCCCAAAAGGCGTCCTGTCAGCTGCTATCAAAAGCAGTATTATCCCAGCTCGGTGGCACTCCTGCTGAAATCCCACCAGCAATTTTCACCATCTAAATGAACTGTCATTCTCTTGTCACAGTCCGCTCTAACTGATTCACAGCCACTAATCTCCTTAGCACATGTCCCAAAAGGACACGGTGATAAAAACAATAGAAGAAATCTCGTGGAGTGATTTCATAACAAATTCACATTGAGGTCATTGACAGCCATTGTAGCTCTTTGAAGGGTTAAGACTCGTGGCAGTAATACTATTCATCATTCTGGGCAGTGTTTAATGGACATGTTGACATAATCTGCATTAATCAGGGATTTTAAATGCATGCCGCAGTTAAGTGGTGGACAGTGACGGCCATATTCCTTCGGTATTCAACTGTCATTCAACTTTAATGCGCTGGTCTACTCTACTGTGTTGCTCGTTACTAACTTGCTTAACAGTTTAAAATGTCCAATTACACAGTTGGATGACCATTATGACAACATGAGCAAGCGACATGACTGAGCCATTGAAATTGGCTTTGGATGGCAAAATAATCTGAAATATAAATGTTATGCAAATGATGATAAATACTAAGACAAAGAAGGCGATTTGCTTGCAACTGTGCCACATATGAGCTCTGCTTTTCACTCTACTGCTAAATAAGTGCAAAGCGTGTGAGATAAGATGTCTCTGAGGAACTAGGATCTGCAGACTGCAGCTGGAAACAAAGAACTTTTTTTTTCTTCTTTTCATTTTCAGCTGTCACAATCATTCAGGTTATTCGTCAAGTCTTATTTTCATCGCCACGACTTGTCATAAGTCTATTCATCACAGTCCACATCTGTGTCATGTGTGATTGATGCATGTGTTTTGATGGCAGCCAATTGCAAAAATACCTCAAAAGTACGGGTGCTCTTCACAGATTGCCTTTGCTTTTCGCCCCGTCGACGTTTTGCTTGCACAAGCGGTTTTCTCCCGTTCTCACATGCCAGCATCAGTCACATCAGAACTGCCTCTCTCTGGTGATGGCTCTGTAAATAATGTCATTTCCAGCAGGTAAACAACACTCCACACACAGCACCAACTATATTATTTCTTCTGTAAACGGATATTCATTTTGCATTGATAGCAATGACCGTCGTTGTCTTCCAAGTTCCAGTCGGCCTCCATTGAGTCTGCGTCTGGGGGTGGGGTGGGGTGGGGCGGGGGGCTGAAACACATATATGCAGAGAACACAGAAACATGAAAGTGCACAGAAACCACAAGCTACACAAACATTCAAATGAGTTTTCCAGCCCTATTTTGCCAATGC
The DNA here is from genome assembly GCF_008692095.1 of Etheostoma spectabile. Lineage (NCBI taxonomy): Eukaryota > Metazoa > Chordata > Actinopteri > Perciformes > Percidae > Etheostoma > Etheostoma spectabile. The sequence goes on from NC_045736.1 coordinate 30,074,231, forward strand.
AAAATATTTGCCTAGAAACATAATTCACAGGAGATAAGGTTGCTGCCTCCTGCTATGTTGTCCAGTATTTCATTTTTGACTCAATTTTAAGAGGTTCAATTCAGGCAAGTTATCTTTGGAGCTCAATGGGCTTTATTCTGAGAAAGATGGAAAGAGGTCATCCTGTCCCATTTCTTCTAACACCTGTAAAGCACACATACATAGATATCGAAAACCTACATCTTATAGTCCATCCTTACAGATATCTGGAGATAGGTGACGCCTGGTGCTGGTGCTGATAAGAAACTCTTACTGGTGCAATAAATAAGGTTTTTACTCCTCCGCGGTACAAAATGATCCTAAAACATCTCTGGTGGGCCGATGATCAATACCAATGACACAATGATCGCTCCGCTGGTTACTGAGGTCTCCGGATTTCAAAACTCACTTTCCCAACCTGTGGTTTGTTCAAAGCTCAATTTCCAGCCTGTTTCGGAAAGGAAATGTCAATTTCTGGCCAACTTTGCAATGGAGGACCTTGCACCAAGCAGACACACTGATTCCATCTCCAATAAGCTCACTTACATCGTCTAGATCGTGGAAATGTAACTTTTGTTTGTCAATTATGATGAGTGGTGCCAGAGACCTGCTGATGTTGTGATTCCTTGTCACTGACAGAGGTTGACAATCTAGTATCACTTATTACCCTTTTAATTACAGCATGTCATATTATTCCATTCATTATACTTGTATCCCATTAAGCCTAGATAGAGCTGGATTTAATTCTCCCATACTTGTCTCACTGCAGCTTGTTTTCAGCTGGAGTGACTCCTCTCACCTATCTTTGCATCAAGTGACATTGGCGCAGGGACATTTCCTATTAGCGAGTGACAAGTTTTCCTCAATTATGAGTCTCATTAAAGACATTTGATAAGAGTCTCTCTCCCTGGGGGACATCAAGAAACTCGCTAAATCTCAAGCTAGACTAATGTCGCCGACATTCACTATCACAGTACCAGAGTCTGACGGACCTGACAAGCTGTGTACTGTGGTAGAATTAGTCTCTACAGTGCAGGATTTAACAGTGTTGATACAGTCTTTGTGTGAAGCATGGTCCCCTAAACCTCCTTGACCTTCTCCACTTGACTATAACAAATGATGAGCTTTGGATTCAGTGTGAATTCATTGTCCTTTCCCTGAAAAATAAGTTGTTTGTTAAAGCAGCAATTACAACATATGTTTAACCGTTTTGTTGTCTTCCTCTAAAGGGAAAAAAAAGGTTTTGGTCACTTTTTTTCAACATTATTATCACTTTTTTTCCCACATTTTTGTCTCTTTTTCAATGTTGTGGGTGATTTTTTTTTAGATGGATAGATAACTTAATTGTCATTACACATGTACAGGTACAAGGCAACGAAAGCATGCCTCCGGGCCGCTGCTAATTCATTTTGTTATGTTTTTGGTGTTTTTTCCATTTAAAAAAAAATATTTTTAATGTTGACATTTTCAGGGCTTGTTTCGACGGCCCATTTTTTGTGATAAAAAAAAAAAAAAACTAAAAACGGAGATAAAGGACAACATGAGGGATACGTTTATAATGACGTTTTTCCTCTAGTGGCCGTAGTAATTATGACGGAAGCAAAGCAGTAAATTTAGGTGACCATGTACAAGAGCACCAAGTTCCGCGTAAGGTGGATGATTGGGGTTGTGAATGGGACAAAATTACATGGGACATACATTAGACATACATGGGACTTTGACACAGAAGACCAGAGTTTGTGTCAGGTTGCAATAAAAATAAATGTCAAGTTTATTTTTAACCACAACACGTTCTGCGTCACATGCGTAACCGGAAGTGAAGTAAAATATAAGTATGGATTGTAACACAAACCACACTTTTTTTTCCTAGACTTTACTAAGTATTTTTGTTGCCTAAACTTAACCAACTAGTTCATTCATTCATTTGTATTTATTATACAAGAACGTTAGAAAAAGTAACATTACATTACAATGTAAAAACGGGCCTGACTCAGTTTAAAAACTGGTTTTCAGCAGGTTCCTGTTCTGCAGAAACATAAAACATGGTACAGCACGTCAGGACAGACATAACATCAAGACATCGATATGGAAAGATAAAATTTAGACAACTAAAACAACAATACAGTTCCACAAGGACAAAGACATTTACACAATAGACGTTTGTAGTTTTATGTAACCAAACTGCGACAGCTTCACGATGATAACATTGTGTTTGAAACTGCAACCGTTATGTTTTCTGGTTGAGATATGAGGATGGAAAACACTTTTGAGGGTTGTATTAGAGAGTAGGAACAATGCTATTTATCGTCATATGGCTTGGAGGACTTGTTGGCTAGTGTATTAGGTGGCAGAGGGACACATATATCTGGTATCCTGGATCCGTTGCATGTTTTAGAGCACAAGTCCTGCACCTGTCCTGATCCATAAGAAAGCAAAACTCACCACAAAAATTCTTAATTTCGTTGGATGATTCCCCTTGTACTGTGGAAATGTTTGGGGGCACGCAAAGTTGGGCAAGGCCTAACCATATTTAACCATCACGGGGCATACACACTGACAATTTCTGTAGATTCATTTTCCACAGAAAATGGATGGCTGCCCGTTTCGTCTCCTGATTCTCTCAACACATCCCACGTTGTATTGTAACTTCACAAAAGAGTCCATCTAAAAAAAACACAATACAGCGCAAGGGTTTCTTCTCATGCAGTCAGAGAAATAGGCCTTAGCAATACACTGCATCTGATGGCTTTTTTTTAAATGTAACAACTCTGAAATTGAACTAATTTAGAAATAACCAGACACAGTCTGTCGTCTTACTCCAGAGGTAGATTAAACCACTTCGCCATTATAAAACATGGAAAGTGTACTGTTTACGGCTTGAGATGGACATTTGAAAATATTTTTGGCATGAAAATATTTTCTTACGGAGCCCGCCTGGGGTCAGCTGAGAGAAAAAAACAGAACCGTGCACATAGTTTTTTAAAACCGATAGCATGAATTATGAATCCGTAAGTACAGTTTATTAAAAAAAGTTCAAGAACCACTGCTTTAGCCCAAACCTTTTCTCCTTAAGACATAAACTACCTTTAGTTTTAACAAGACAAAAAGTTCCCAAGCTAATAAAAGGCCTAAATGTTAATTACATCTGACTAAAATTACATTTCCCACTATACTTTATGAAAATGTTGGCTGGCTAATGGGGGGCTCTATTGAGCCAGTCATGGAATCAATAAATGTGGAGAGATTGTTTCTCTGAGCTTGTGAAAGTGCTGTGTCCACATCTAATGAACAATCACAAATCATGTGAGCAAATGGAAAATCGGGGTGTGCAGAGCGTGTGAGCGGCGAGGATGTTCGCTCCTCGTTCACGGAGCTGTTTCATTCCCTCTGCAACCCCCCCTCTCAGAGCCACTCCAGGCCGCCCCACTATATAGCCTATTGCTCAACTCAGATTTTACCCCCCCCCCCCCCCCCCCCACTCAAATCACTCACCACTTGCTCTTAAGAAAGGAAAAAACCCTGTGTTGTGTTTTAGTTTCAACCATAACCTAGCGTGATGGCCAGAGATGGAACATGGAACTGTGATTGGCTGCTTGTGTTTTCTCCTACAAGTGTCTGATGCTGGTGGAGTTGTTGTTTGTGAAGACATTAAGAAGGAAGATTGTCTCCTCCTTTTCAGTTGCACACAACTCGCAAAACCCCCTCCACTGGAAACCGTTCACTGTAAATAACGGCTGTGAAATCTACAGTTATTTACTTTAGATTTCACAGTAACATGATTTTTACAGTAGAATGCTGTAAAGTTTACGTTACTACCTTGTCGACATGACAAAATCACAGTAGTCTAAGTATTACAGTGGAAATCACAGTAGTCAAAGCATTACTGTGAAAAAACAAATCACAATATAGCCACTATAGTACTGTAAATAGTAAAGGAAACTACTGTATTTTTACTATTTTATCTTATGTTTTGTTTAATTGTTTTGTATTTTACAATGCATACATAAAATACTGCTAATGAAAGTATGGTACCTTCACTGTAAAAATAATTCACAGTAACTTGCTTGACAATTGTTGCCAGTATGTTACTGTAAATTTTAAAATTTCAGTGCATAAGCCTGTGATCATGTACCATGCATCCATCTAGTAGTTAGGTGGTTATATTTTCTATTTAACATTTGAATGACACAGCTCATTTAAAAAAAATGTCTTTCAAGTGTGATAACTTTGTTTTGATAGATGGTATTTTGGTAAGTGTCCTTCAGAAAGAGAGAGAGAGAAAACACCTATAGTCATTTTCTCTACCATACGTACCACTTCTTGTGCCAAAGAGTGCAGTATTTCAAAAAACTAGAGCCGTTTTCTAACATTAAACATTTTCATGTAAGAAAATGCTAACTAGATTCATTCTAACAGACAATGGAATTACTTGGCCTCCTAGCTCCCACTATGTCTGCCATGAAACATTTGCTTTGTGCTGTTTGAGGTAATGCAAATATGAATCTAATATGCATCACCCCAAAACACCTGCTTCATAATTCACATTTTAGTAATGCATTTTGTGGCTTAGTTCAAGCCTATATTCAAAAGAACACATTGACAGACTTTAAGCAAAAGATAATAAGGATTAGACATATGTAATTATAATTGTAATGCCACAGTGAGTGAGCATATTCATGAATATCAAAATGCCTCAACAAAGCAGTTCTTCTGTCAGCGCACTTGCACAGAGTAGCTTTTGTGTGATTTCTTTAACCTTTTTTTTTTTTTTAAGCCACGGGAAAATAAGTCCACTCGTCTAACACAAACAAAAGCCGAGGTGTGGCAGGTCTTGCTTATGAAAACATAATTTAAAAAACATAATCCAGCTACAGTTGAGAGATTACGAACAATTTAAAAAGGTAAAAAGGTAGTCATTCAAATCTTACTTGAAGTTATTTACTTAATCACTTTTATATCCTGTGACATACATTCCACTGATTGAGGGGTTAACTAAAGTCATGCAAAGAACTGCTTAGTGCAAAACGTCAGCTAGACATTATTGGTTAAATTACTGGTTTTTAATGATATTGATCGGTTCTCTAACGCACCTTTTTAACATCAAACAATGTGATTAAAAACAGCAACAGGAGTGCAGAGACCGAACCAGGTCAATAAATTGCACCATGGCTAAATAAGTGGGAGTGTAATTACCACTTTGTTGGTATTTTGCCAGCAGTGGGGACATCAATCTAGTATGAAAATCTAATCACATCTGAAGTTACATGTCAATTTCCATTAATTTCAGGTTTTATCAGCTTGTGATGCACTAATGATCACAGCAAACAGGTTCGGGTCCACCGTGGCTACAGGAGGTGTGGGTTAACTGGCAGGGGCAATTCTCAAGTGGGCCCCACATTGGTCCCTTTTGGGGCTCCTATATGGGTTTCCTGTCGGCACAAAAAGCCCACAAGGGCCACCTTGTGCACATTTAACATTGTTTAAATATTATAGATCTAGTCAGGAGTATTCAAACCTTTTTTTTTAATTACGGTCCACATGTGAAGTGCCCTCTTTCTGTTTTTGACAGCAGACATTAGACGGGTTCAGTCATGGGACAACTGGGCCAGACGGGGCGTCTAGTCCTCGCTAACAAACTCTTGGTCTGTGAGGGACGCAGGGGAAAGTCCCCAGACCTCCACTCTGGACTGACTGGAGAGGGAGTGAGGGATGTTGAGTAGCTGAGTAGCTGAGTGATGAAGTTACACCATTGGTTTGTCAAGTATTGGAGTTTTCCCATTGGCTGTTGTGCTTTCAAAACAATGTGCAACAGTTTTTCTGCTTGTATCAGTTTGCAGTTTTATTTGACCTCAACTGCAGAGGGTACCGGCTTAACAAATGTTCAAATGTTCAAAGATCTATAGGACAGTGACCTCAATGCACAGAGCAGTTGTTTTATTTGAAGTTCACCAACAGGTGGCAAAAGAAGGAGCACTTGTCACAGAAAATGAAGTTATCCAACGTGAAGTTATCCATAAGTCAAACCAGTATTTCCGATTCTCAGCTCACCAAAGATCCTCTTATTTCTGCCCACCTCGACTCAACTCTATACAGGTTCCATCTGCTGCAGCCCATGCATTTAAATAGGATATTTAACTGAACTGCAGCAGCATTTTGGTATATATGGTGGTCACTTGTACAATTCTGGAAAGTCAACCTCACATTTTTAGTCCTAGGATATCACATTTTAATTTATATACAGTATGCCTGATTTCAAGTGCATATCATTTGTCAGTGAAATACTGTAAATCCCTTATAGAGGAAGTAATGTTGAAGCTGAAGTTGCATTCGGAAAGAAAAACTTCTGTATCAGCAGTTTCTGATTCATGCATAGTTTAAATACTGTCAATGGGCACTGTGCTCACAGGTTTTCTCAATCGCTTTGGCACAATTGTCAAATGACTATTAAACTTAGTCAAACTATATGACTATTTATATGAACATTAGGTCAGTTATTCACATGGCTATAGTCACGTATCATTGCTTTGGCAAAAAAAATATATTGAGAAAGCCATTCAGATCAAAATAGTTTACATTCATTTGCTATTGAATCTCAAATGCAACTATACACCTGTTCATTGTGTAAATCCCTACATGCAAAATGGAGTAACCAACAATCATAGTAACCTGTCACTCATACTGTATATGTATTAGATACATAATTATTTGGCATTGTTGTAGAAGTTGTCAGATTGGTACATTTGCAGATTTTTCTTGCAGATTTGTGCGTACAGACAATGAGACAGTATATGTTTTGCCATGGCTGACATCAATACTATCCAGCTGACTAAATATACTGTATAATGTTAGCAACTGTACAATATGAAAAAGTTGGTAACTATCACTTTCAGAGTAAACTGTCATTTGGTCTAAGCAATGATAAAGGAAGCTTTTTGTTTTGATGACAAGGATTTATTCATTGATGGATTTATTGACATTTGAAACAGGAGTTAATTATTTTTGAGTGATGTGCAGAATGTACCACTTGGTGTGCGGATTGTGCTTAGTTTTGAAAGTTGCAAGTGGATTTCAGTAAATGTGCTAAAGCGATGGAGAAAAACCATAATTCTGTGCCTAATTCAATGTGTATATTTGCTGTGCATTGTTTCTAATTGGTATGATTGGAGGGGTGAATAGGCCCATGGTTAAGCTATAAGCCACAACATGAACGCATAGCAAAATACTTATATTGCTAGTTACAAATGAGCTCATATTGGTTGGTGTGTGTTGTATAACTACCTGAGGGGTTAAGGTCATGCTCTTCAGTCGACTGGTAGAAAAAGCCTGGATAGAGTTTGACAGCTGCAGAAAAAAATATATGTACCTCACAGGCACTGTGCAGCCATGAGTGAGCAGAGGAAATTACTTTTTACTAATACCCAGCTTGGACAAAGGCAGACAGAATAGTTTGATTTGGGTACACATCTGGGATTTTGCATTAGGAGGATTCGGCACCGCGAATGTATACATATGCTTCTTCATAACTTAACTTAAATAATTTAGCCTAACATCAGCCAAATACCATCATTCAAGTAAATGAAACCCATAGATATGTCATAACATCAAGCCACAGTACATTAATATTCACACTTTGGTGACGCAAAAGCTTACAAGTCATTAACATGGATGTTCTTTTTCATTCTCTACCATCCATCCCATGTGACGTGAACACTGCATAAGAACTCCCTGCCCCTCGACTTTGGAACCTTGCAAACATCTACAAGGTGACGTTTGACTTAGAAACTGTGCGGATGTTCGGAAATAGATTTCAGGGGATGGTTTAGAAATCAAACGATGGTCTGAGAACATTTGCCATCTAACCTGAAAAAGAAAGGAAAAAAAAGGGCAAGCCGGCAAGCGCTGCTTTGGTCCAACGGGGTGCAAGAAGTGTTTCAGTAAATAGGAATAATTGCTTATTATCAGTCAATTAGTTTAAATCTGATCCCACAGCATAACAAGACAAGCAAGACTTAACCTAATGATGCTGATGATGGCTCAATACCATTTAGGTGTGTCAGCATGCTCAACAAGGCCCTGGCATTGGAAAACCCATATGTATTCCAGCGATAAATATAGTAATTTATTGTTGCATCTGTGTTAGACTAATCAACATCACTTCATTGATGATGCCCCTAAATGCAAATAAAGCTTTATAGAAAGTTCAAAAGGCCAAGGAAGATCTTTTCTGTCATGTACTGTACCTTTCATGCCATGTATATTGTATGTATGTATGTATATTTTTCCTAGTATTTCATTTATATTTATATTCTGTGCTTTGTGACAGATTTTGCTGCTGTAACACCAGAATTTCCCATTTTTCTTGGGATCAATAAACATCTATCTATCTATCTATCTATCTATCTATCTATCTATCTATCTATCTATCTATCGATCTATCTATTATCTTCTTCTTCTTCTATGGATGAATTTGTGCTCATTCCTCCTGTATGTTGGCTGGCTAGAATAAGTTTACACACCCATGCTAAAGTTGATTAAAAAGAGGAATTAAAAAACTTCTTTTGGAACTTTATCTTAATGCCTTAATTCAATTTCTTTTTGGAAAACCCAACCTTTTAAGGACACCAATTTTCTTCGTGAATGAATAATGATGGTCAATATACACACCACTATGTTCCTATAGAGGCAGGCACATTTTTATTTTTAAAGGCCAGTTATTTCATGGATCCAGGATACTATACATTCTAATAAAGTTCCCTTGGCCTTTGTAATTAAAATACTACCCCCCACATCATCACATACCCTTCACCATACATAGAGATAGGCATGGGGATCTTTCCATAAGATCATCTCTCAATGCAAATCAAACCAGTTATTAACCTAACTGAAATAACACCATACCAATCTCTAGGTGTGATGAAGGATATGTGATGATGTGTGTGTGTGGGGGGGGGGGGTATTTTAATTCCAAAGGCCAAAGGAACTTTATCAGGATGCATAGTATCCTGATCCATGAAATAACTGGCCTTTAAAAATAAAAATGTGCCTGCTTCTATGGAAATGTAACATAGGGGTGTGTATACTTATGCCCCCTGTATTTAAAGGAAGAATATATATTTATTTACAATACATTATTCAATCACAAAGAAAATTGGTGTTCTTTAAAGGGTGGATTTTTCTAAATTTTTTTAATTAAGGCATTGACTTCAATTTCCAAAAGAAGTGTTTTTATTCCTCTTTTTAATCAACTTTATCATCGGTGTGTGTACTTATTTAAGCCACTGTATATACCAACAGTGTCACAAGTCATAGCAGCCAGTTGTTGGGAGTTCAAACTACAAAATGTAGGCCAGGTGGCTGGCACACATAACATAAAGCCTACAGATCCTAAAAAAGATGCAAGGCACCACTCATGGTGCACAAGTGAGAGCAACACTCCTGTGCCGCTCAATATGTGACCTGAAGAGATGTAGGCGTATATGCCCTCACACTGGCCCGCTTAAAGCTTAGTCAGCTACCCAGTGAGACAAACTCAGCTAAAACAGATGCTATCACACTGGGCTATAAAGAGTTGGCATGATTGTCTCAAGTCTCTCTCTTCAATTCTCCAGCTGGACTCATTGGTTTAGTCCTTTTCTCCTTTTTTTTGATGTAAATAAAGAGCCTTTCCGGCTAATGGATGATTTACATTAGCGTGACGCGCCAGATGGTTTGTTACACAGACCCATCTGAGAAGCTGTTATTGGAAACTGTTAGGAAAATGGCAGGCACTTTACAGAAAATACCTGGCACGTGATTGGATAAACCATCTGTCTACTACGTCCAAGAGTGTTGTTTTGAACGAACAGTTGCGGCTGTCACACACACCAAAACAGACGCTAATTGGTTTGGTTAGCTGGTAGTTCAGATAGGCCTTCTTGAAGCTCGACAAGATAGATTTTTGTGTGATGTGTAATACCTGCTTTCTGAAACGGCCCTCAGAGCAGCGAGGAAATCCTGGATAAACGGAGCTAGCGGAGCGTCGACAGGGTGGATGAAACGGGAATGTCAGTCAGCTTCAAAGTTACACACAGGCACCGCTAAGACAAGTCATGTAGTTACAATAGTATCTCAAAAACATGCCAACAGAGTTTGGTAAAAAGTCATATCATAGGATATTGTGGTGTGCATGCAGCTTGAGGAGCAAAAACAGTGGCAGGGAAGGTATTTTTGCTTTTTTCAACTTTTTTTTTGTTATTTTCTTACCGAGTACCTTTTCTTTTTACAAAAAAGTAAGGAAATTTGTGGTTGGTAGATCATTTCCCTGTGATGACAATGCATTTGGCAATCAATTTGGGTTGGCAGGAGCTCAGTCTGTAGAGCGTTGGGTTGGGAACCGGAGAGTTGCTGGTTCAAGTCCCTCTAAGGACCAAAGAATGGAGTGTGGACTGCTAGCTGGAGACATGCCTGGGCACTGCCAAGGTGCTCTTGAGCAAGGCACCGAACCACCCCTCAGCTGCTCAGGGCGCCTGTTCAGCAGTCGCAGCCCATTCACTCTGACAACTCTCCATTAGTGCATGTAAAGGACCGGAGCATGTGTGTAGTTCAGGCCTGTGTGTAGTGTGTAATAACAACAGAGTGTAAATTGTGATTTCCCCATAGGGGATCAATAAAGAGTAAAATTTAAATTAAATCTTGTACCATTGGAAAGCCTGTTTAGTTTAGTAGAACATGCATTTGTGGGATGAGCAAATCCCACAAATGCATGTGGGTTGCGCCCATGAACAATCAGTTAAATCTTCCCTTTAACCCTCATGTTGTCCTCTGGTCAAATTGACCCGTTTTCCTAACATGATTCATTCCACACAACACTCTTTGGCAAGTACAATCTCTACTTTCATTAATTTACGGGTGTCTTATTCAGTTTTATAGCATTTGAAAAAAATTGAAGGGGTTTCCAAATAGTATTGAGTAAAAGTTGACATATTCCAGTCTGTGATTATCCATCAACATCCATTCCTTTAATTTTAGTCAAAATAATTGCTAATTTCTGTTTTTCTAACTCAAACATTAGGTATAATTTCCGAAAAATGAGGTTTATTGACCATAAATTCCAAAAATAGCTGTAGATTAAAGTGTATAAGTTAGTGTTACGTAGTGTTGAAAACGTCAAAAAAGGGACAAAAATGTAAGAAAAGGTTAAAAACATTGATAAAAAAAGCATCAATAAAAGTGTTCATTTTCAATTTTGACAGGAAGACAACACAAGGGTCAATTAGTACATGTATGTAATATTTTCTGTTATCAAAATGAGACCTTTTTGGAGAAATGTGAAGCCTTCCCAGTGGTATAGCTCACTGAGTTCTTCCATCCGTTTATGCTAGATTTGTTTCCTTTCTCATGCGAGTAGATCTATTGTTGCACATTGTTTTACCTATGTGTTACAGGTCTTTTTGTTCAAGCTCCAACGTTGGGCTCAAAGGAGCAGTCAGCGGTCTCACTCATTTAATTACGTCCATGTGATGTACTGGCTGAGAGCTACACCTCGCCTGGCTTCCCTAATCTGATGGCAAATAAGGGTGACATCCATCTCACCATGACAGAACTAGTAATAGCCACACTTTCTCTTCTCTCTTTGGTCTACATTGATGCAAGACAGCCATTCATCGTATACTCCCCTCTCATCCTTCCTTTACTCGTATCATTCATCACAGGAAGTCTCAACAAATGAGATCGTTTGCAGTGGGTGTGAATGGGGATGTGCACTCTCTCCTTTTGTTAAAGAAGAGCCTCTGTGTCCAGAGCTTGGCTTCAAAGGTATTTTGTCACTGGGACGGACATTTTAATTGGACCATTAACTTTTGGAAAGACTCACCAGATATCTTGATGAGTCAGTTTTACTCCCCTATCCAAAAACTCAAACTCAGTCCTTTACACACACCTCTGTCAACATCTTCTTACGCACCATTTCCACCTATTACTGTCTGAGACTTTTTCTCCCAAGTGTATTACACACTGCCACTGTTTCAGCCCTTGTGGCTCAGTAAAAGACAATGCTCTTTCTTACAATGACATGTTCTGATCCCAGTGTTTGGTCTCGAACCAAAACCATGTGAACACACACACTTGATTGTCAGAAGATGAGTAGAGCACAAAAATGGAATGTGACAGTTTTTGCCAAAAACAAATCCGCACGTATAATGACATCAGTTTGCACCTCTGAACACTGAAAAAACATTTTTGCAATATTCTTGGTGCAATCTCAAAATGCTTTTAATGAAAGACACATTAAAGGTACAAAGCAACTAAAGTAGCAAAAATTATACAGTACATACCATGATTCCTGTATATATTGTTGCCATCCATTATTGAAAATATCCCAGGATATCCATTTTACGCCATACCACCCAACTCTGGTTTTCATTGATGGTTTTAACTTAAACAAACAGCCAAAAACTACACGGCCAAAAAAATCGTTACAGACTTTATGAATGACAATATTCTGATCAGACTAAAGCACTTTTATGTCTCTCTGGTTTTCCACATTACTAACATGTTGATTGCAAATAAGTTTGAGCAAATTCGAGAGGGAACAGAATTCATGCTACTGGACTTTAAAACACTGCCACACAGCAGACAATGAAAATAAGGAAGGGGAGTAGTAGAGAGAGTGGCAATTCTCAAAACCTATCGAAAAAAATTTCTCGCCAGACGGATGAGGTGAGAATGAAAACCGAAGCATACAATAGAGAAAAGCCTTTCTATTCTTTCTCCTGCCTGTGATCAGTAATCACTGAGGCAAACAGGAGAGAGTAATCTCAGAGAGGGTTCAACAATTCTGCCCATCCGGAGATTACATTATTTTCCCAAATTGCAAGTGAAGCCTCTCAATTCACCAGCCAATGAATCAACAGTGTAGGCAGGGAGGGGAGAGCGGCATGCTATGTCATCTAAGACAAGGTGTGTGTGTGAGGCATCCCATTAAGGGAAGAAAACAACTGGGAATACTGTGGAACATAATGGCATAGCAGTGCAGTGGCAGTAGCAAATGACTTCAAAGAACCCGGAAAGTTTCTGTGGAGGAATTCTACTAAATTATGTGAAGTTGAGCCATAACGTAGCAAACATCTTTATTTGTATTTGTTTATTTAACACGGGCACGGTCGCATATTAATGGACATTTTAGCCAAAAGGCTATTTTTCCCTAGACAGATCATAACAAGTCACCCTTACAAGAAAAATTACAAATTTACACAACACCATAACAATTACAATATCTTATACACTGGGTAAAAGTACTAAGTATCTAACATAAATAATGATGTGAGTGTGTGCGGTAGCATTTACTATTATTAATAATAATAATAATTAAAGCTGCAAGCAGCGTTGGACGGGCTCTCGCGGCTAGGCCCCGTGTTGGGGTTACTGGCGGACGCCGCACCTTGCGACCGTGCACAAATCGTCATTAATAAGAAATAGCTGTGAAAGGGTGCGTGGCCAAAGCATAGGGGTCGGGGCAAACCTTGACCAATAAAAAAAAGAAGTCTCACACAAGGGTCTACATCAAACGGGTCATGAGTTAAAAAAAAGGGGCATGGTTTTAGCATAGGGGGCAGGCCAAGCCATCACCAATTAAAAAGAAACTGCTGAGTTTGACTATACATCACACAAGACTCTACCTTAAATGGGTCACCAGTTATGAAAGGGGCGTGGTTTAAGCACAGGGGGCGGGCCCAACCCAAAACAACGAAGAAGGAACTCTCCGCTGAGTTCAATGATACCTCACACAAGGGTTAAACTACGCAAATGGTATATAATGGGCGCGGCTTAATCGTAGGAGGCGGGCCAAACCAAAAAGGAACTCGCTGCTGAGTTCAATGACACCTTACACAAAACTCTACCTTAAATGGTTCAACTTAAAGGGGGCGTATCCTGGGCGTGGTTAGGGTAGAGGGGGTGGCTCTGTATCATGGGTTGACCGCACATAAGTTTCATGTAAATCGGATGATGTTTGTCATGTTTGAAGGCTGATTTCAGGAGGAGGAGCAGGAGGAGGCGCCATGACCAAAAAGTCAATTTTGGCCTATTCACTGTGCAAAAATGCAATAGTATAGTTTCTGTGAATCTGTGAGACTCAGACATCAATGGTGCACAGGAGGCGGGACGCACAGATCCATCTCCCCGGCAACAATCGCTCTGTCGGGTGGGCGTACTAATGTGATGTGTAATTGATCCCGTGGATGATTTGTAGGCTATGTAGTTGAACAAGGTGTACCCGGTCCTCCAAACGCTGGGCCGTCTTGACTGTGTTGTCTCGTCTCCCTCACGCTGGACCCAGTTTCAATTTTCAATTTCAATTTCATGTTGCTTTATTGGCATGACAAAAAAAATCCATCTGTGTTGCCAAAGCATAAGAACAAACACATGTACAAACAGCAATGAGTGAATACATCTGATACTAAACAAATGACTTGTATGTCCCACAAAGGGTGCTTTAAAACAATAAAAAAAAGAACAGAAAAATAAAAATGATAATAAAACAAATTTATTTTTGCCTTGTATTGTGGCAGGAGAAGACATATTTAGCTGCTAGCCATGCCATGCTATGCTTTTATCTTCCCCTAATTACCAAGGAAGCTGTTTGTCCTCGGTATAGGTAGTGAAGCCTGGTATATGTTTTTCAAATTTTGGGAAATATTTGGTTCTTAAGTCTTCAAATTTGGGACATGTACATAAGAAATATAATTCTGTTTCGATATCCTGGTGGCAATGTGCCCAGACACGTTCCTCTCTTGGTCTCAACACTAAATTGCGACCTCTTTCAATTTCCAGTAAGTCAAGGTGTGTTAGTGTTAGTAATCAGTTTCACTGATTAACACTCACTACTAAATGGCATTACATCAGTGGGTTCAGACTGCTTATTGTGCATAATTTGGACTGACACTGAGATGCATGTTCAGTAACTGGTGTGGCGCTGCCACTGTTCTCTTGACTTCCACTTCAACGTTAGACCTTTTTCTTTTAAATGTCTGCCATGGTTTGGTGCATTCACTGCCCGGTCACCATTGGCCACTCGTGGCATTTTCTTTTATTGCTTTTTTTTTTAATGACAAACCTCCAAACAACATTTTGTTCTCGCCTCCACCTCCACATCACAGTCGGTGATGTTATAACCCGCTGTGATTGGACAAAGAGTAACGTCGGGGGTGCATTTATAATCATTTCCGTATTAATTTACAGGAGGAGGCAAGGCGGGGTAGATGGCAAGTTAAGGTGTGTTATGTAATACCTCAAAGGACACTGGAATCTGTGCAATTTCAAGCTAAATAATTTCAAAATTAACCATTCCATTTCATTACTATACAACATTTCTTTATTTATTATTTAGTACTTAACCATTTCATTTCATTACTGTGCAATACGTGTTTATTTGTTATCCACTTTCACACAATGTGTATTCAAAGCTATTTTATAAATGCACACAGTTGCTCTCCAGACTCAGGACTGTGCACCAGCCCCCCCGCCCCTTTTTTTTTTCTCTGCACTACCTGCACTTTATATTTTTGACTTTATATATTTTTGATATGTGTCAACACTGTAAAGGTATTGCTTCAATCGCAATCAATTGCACAGGTAATGTGTACTTGTGTATAATGACAATAAAGCCATTCTATTCTATTCTATGAACAATAATAACACTCAAGTTTTGGCCGTATGCCACCTTCTGGCATGAAACTCTGTCCCTCACCTATTTCTCACCACATACACTCTGTTTAAAAAACATCTATAAAACTAGTTCATAACACATCAGACATGTCAGCGTTAATAAGAATATGTATCTTCTCTCAACCCAACCATGTTGCCACTTGTGTCTCTGCTGTGTCAATGTGTAGTGTAATTTTTTTTTTTTTTCAACCTAATGTCAGTATTATAGCAAACTTGTACACTGTATTTATCAGCGGGATTTGAAGAGTTGTATCTGTTTTACTGCTTTTTATATTTGTATTGTTCAACTGTTGTCTCCTTATTGTTTGTTTTTAAGGGAGACAATTTTAAGATCTGTCCAGGGACAGCGGATGAAAACTAGTCTTTTGGCTAATTCTGGTGCATTTACAGCAATGTTAATTACTGTACACTGTACCTGTCAAATGAATTAATAAATTAAATTAAAACTTAGGCCCCCATTCAGACAACAACAGTTTTGCCGACCTTTTCGGACCTTTTTTTCCTCCAGCATTACTGTAGGTAATTAAACTGGAACCTATGGGCTGCATTTCACAACAAACACAGCTAACATAACTACAGTGTAATAATATAGTATTAGTGTATACATATAAGTCCCATTTTATGTACCACATTCTATAAATCAAATCCAAAATGATGCAAACTCAAACACAAAGATGAAATAAAGATATAATGGCTACTCTATATAATACAACATTTTAAAAAAACAGGTGAACTAGAGGTGGCCCCATGCCTATATTATTTTATCAATTTTTCTTTTTGCAATACACTCAGACATGAGGAGTAATCAGAGGAAAGCACAGGCAGTGAAGACTGTTGTTTGGAATATTCATTGCACACCTGATTTTAATATACTGTATTACTGCTTGACACATCATTCATGCTGCTGCCTACAGACATAGATTTAAAGCTGTTGTTATCCAAGTTTTGCTCTCCAAATGTCTAACAATACATACATATACACACAAGGATATCAAAATTTAAGGGGGTGTAAGATCAGTTTATTTAACCTTGGTATTTCTTTTAAACCATGCATATAGCCATAATGTCAGTAGTGTTAATTGTCAGCTCTATAGAGCCTAATAACTAAGCACCTAAATATCTGTTTAGACGAAAGAACAATGGCTAGACAGGACAGGACAATCACATGGTAGTGAAAAGAAGCGTTAAAAAAAAAGAGCCAAAAACGAGACAAAAGTGTTGATAAAAGAGACAAAAACATCGGAAAAAGTGTTGATTTTCAGGACAACACAAGGGTCAATGACTCTAAAGTACATCTCACAATGAGACCTGAAAAAGACATCCAAATATACTGATTACAGCATAGCTCCTCCAACCTGTTTTGGTGGAACTGAGAGCCTTTTTATACATTCATCATGTGGTAATAATTCAAGTCAGGTTTCATGGCAATGCATTATAAAACAATAAACAAGCAAAGAGGTTGGACTAACATAAATCATGTTGCACAGCCATAATGGACAAAAGATGTATTTGTATTGGTCTTGCAACATCAATTCTATTTTTAGACGGAAGCACTCTGTGTGTTGTTCACGGGTACATTATGATCCCTCTGTCTAAGAAAAGTGCTACACTAACACTGTTTGCAGTACATGTATCCTTAGGCTATTTTCCTAAATAAAGTGCATTTTTCTCAGTTCATTATTGGGGTTTTATAAAAGTATGAAAATGACTAGCCTAATTTAGTAAAACACGACCAGAGGCAGAGAACAAGCAAACATATTACCTTACTTGATAATGCCAATTTACATGGAAAAAATATAGGCTCGGGGTAAAGGCACATTTAAGATTTTTTATGACATAGAGTAATAATGTAGTTTTAAGACATTGGAATGTGTCGATTAAATGGTCCCCATTTACCATTTATTCTCCCGATTCCATTAGGAACTGTATATAGAGAGAGTGTGTTTCTTAGATCCACCCAATCACATGGATTTGTTTGTTGTCCGATAATAACGATGGCAAAGAATCTGCAAAAAACCTTTGTTAAGTCGTAGTTTTGAAATGGAACTTAAACTGAAATGACTCCTACAGATATGTCACTTTCACCAAATCCTATATAAAAAAAATTATTACTTTAACTTACCTTTGCCGCTGTCAGTTTCTTCTCAAACAATGTATTTTTTTCTCTCTCAATATAACCATTTACATAGTGAACTTTTTTAGCTATTCAATAATTCTACATAAAATGAATTCAAAAATAAATAAATTCAAAATAAAAGCTGTTAGTTGCTGACAAATTCCTTTGTAATTAATCTGGTTTTGGTTTACTTTAACAATGTGTTCAACATTGCTTTACTGTTCTGTGTTAGTTGTAACAACTATGAAAATATGAATAATAATTGTGTAAATGGTGTTAAACCTATAACCTGCTTTATCCAACCCGATTTTTTTAGACCTTATAATAAAATGTCCCTGTTTTGTATACTGATGATTAAAACATTTTGGGGAAATACAACAATTGTGATGGATACAAATATAAATACATAGTTCCAAAAGTCAATATAAAGACCAGTAAAGACATAGATGTGGCCATGTCTACAGCAGGTATAGACATCTGAACAAATGGGCATCACCACGACCTTCAATGTAATTGGAGCTCGGCATCAAGTAAATGGTGTGAAAAAATGGTCGTGATCCTGTCTTAATGCGCAACTGACCACAATAAGTCACACTGATTGCGTTTTTAAAAAAAAACAACATCGCTAATGGTCCAGAGTTGGCACGAGGTGCCGAACGTTGACAGAGACTTATCTCACCCGCTGTGGAGACGAGTCAATCAGCGCGAGGACCGGTGCCAGGTTCTTGTTGTCGCTTTGTGTCTCTGTTGGAAGGGTCACACTCATCATGCTGTCCACTCAAACATCCTGTCCCCTCACATCCCCTAATACCTCGCACCTTGACCATGTCGAACGATCAACACCTGTGACTCATCCACTGCATATGTTACCGCGGCTGCCTCATCACAACACAATTACTGGCCTGGATTAGGTTTTTAAAGTGTAGGTTGGAATAATAAGCGATGATCTCTGCTTCCCCGTTGCACAAAATGACCATAATGGATCTACAGGGGATTAATAGGGTTGTTGATCAATACCAATGACTCACTGATTACTTTGGAACATTCTCAGACGACTGGCTTTCAAAAGCTATTTTTCCAGCTCATCAACTGTAATCACGAACACTCACCTGTCAAAAGCTGTCTCTTTTATCAGAGGACACGCGTAAGATGAGATCCATTCTGGGATGTAGCATTATCTGATAGAAGTAAATAGAGATAGGGATTATGTAATACCTTTTTAAAGCTAACTGCTACTACAGGAAACCTAAATGGGTTGTGAGCAATACCCTGTACTGTTCTCCAGGAAGTTTTGAATTTCTTCTTGCCAACCTTTCCAACCCCTGAAGTCGAAGTCCGGTACGTGCTTCTAAGCTTGCAGAGGTGACACAGGGTCAAGGAAAACATCAGAATCAGAATCAGAATCGGAATCAACTTTATTTGCCAGGTATGAGGACACACACATACGAAGAATTTTTCTTTGGAGCAACAATGTGCTTACACATACAAAACAACCCCAAAAAAACTATACACACTAATATATACCCAATATATACATACTCTAAACAGAAACAATATAGAGGCATGAGTACAATGAAGAGTTCAATAAAAAATATTTAAATTTGGAGCCTAGTGCAAAGGATACTGTGATAAATAGTATTATGTGATCATATTACAATATGAACATTATGAACAGTTGTGAAATAGAAAATGAGAATGATGAATAAATAACACATAATAAGGGAGATGTGAGACTGGGAATGATGAGTAAATAGTAAATAATAAGTGAGATATGAGAATGAAGAATATTACTAAATAAGTGGAATAATAAGTGGAACCAGTAAACAGGTGCTGTAGAGACAGTGTTACTGGGTTATGGACCAGAACTGAACCTGACACTGTGGGTCAGAAGTCATCCGTTCATCAGACAAATGGCTTGTGGGTAGAAACTGTTCCTGAGTCTGTTGGTTTTGGCGAACACTGCTCTGTAGCGCCCGCCAGAGGGGAGAAGCTGGAACAGGTTGTGTCCGGGGTAAGATGGGTCTGCAGTGATGGTTCCTGCCCAACAGCGT
>NC_045736.1:30094127-30097242 GCF_008692095.1 Etheostoma spectabile
GTTAGAAGCTACCTTTCCAATCCGGAGTAGAAAATGACAAAGCTTTCTTCACTGCAGCTCTGCATAGGACATGACGGCACGAGTCATCCGTCACATTGGTGCAAGGGGATAAGGGTGAGCACATTCACACCAGGATTGAGAGCTGATTGATGGGTTATTGCAGTAAAGCTCTGCCACTGAGGCTGGCCATCTATTAACGTCACTCCTACCAACTGAGCCTTGGGTCTGGGGGTCTGGACAGTGTTGCTATGAAGCATTTGCTTTCACAGCATGTTTAAATGGTTCGCTCCACCATCATAGGGTTTATGGCCAAGTAGGTTTTCTGCAATGAACACATCAAAAAGAAATAGAAAGTAAAGCAAGGTAATGCAACAGTCAAGAACATAAATGTCCATAACATACTATTAGCATTGGAGTGTAAATGTGTGTGTGAATGTACGGCAGCCTCGGCCACAGTGTATGCATGTGTGTGAATGGTTCCTGTACTATGTAAAAGTGCTTTGAGTAGTCTGGAAAAGTGCTATATAAATACTTACATTCATAACATACTATAACCAAATGTGTAAAATTAGAATTGGAAAGCTGTACAGTTTAGTGCAGGATGTGCACAAATTCACACTGTGGATAATAGTCCAAGATTTGCATTAATTTAACACAAAGAGCTATTCAATTACAAATTCTGTTGGGCCAGATTTTTAAAACCAAAGTTAGCTTGGCCAGTCGTTTCAAAAACAATAAAAATAACTAACTGAACAGAATCTGAGGTAGCCCCTACCTTTTCAAAAGAAGAAAAAAGGCCTAGATTTCTACATATCTGAACTACCTGATCACAAAGTGCATAAAACAGGCAATAGTGCCGAGTAGTAGGCTAGTAGCAGTCACATTAACTTTCCTTTTGAAATATAATAAACATGTTGCTCACATTTGACCCACACGGAAGAAATGTTAGTTCTGACTTTTTTCTAAGAATTCAGACTTTTTCCTTAGAATTCAGACTTTTTCTCAGAATTCGGACTTTAATCTCAGAATTAAAAGTCCGAATTCTGAGAAAAAGGTTTGAATTCTGACTTTAATCTCAGAAATCTGACTTTTTTCTCAGAATTCTAAGATTAAAGTCAGAATTCTGACTCTAATCTCAGAATTAAAAAAAGTCAGAATTCTTAGAAAAAAAGTCAGAACTCACATACATTTTTCACCAGTGGCCCTAATCCTCTTCCGTAGACCCAGGAACATCTCAAAGTGCAAAAAAAAGTGCACAATATTCACAACTATAACTAAAACATGAATACTGAGGGGACGTATTTTAAATCCCCACATGTGTGATAAGCCATGCCTTTGTTACACATCCCACATTATATTAATGTAGGCTACAGTTACCTTGCCACCTAAGATGTCAATGCAATCTGAAGGCAACAAGAGTTGCTTTTTATGGATTTCATGTGTGGAAAACGCACGTTGACATCAGTCCAAAACATTGCAGGCCCGTTACTACAGAGCTCCTGTACCATGGTTACAGATGACTCCATGTCAACAAGTTTGAGTGCGAGTTTCCCCTCGTCAGTGGAAGGGACCACTTTCTTTGCTCTGGTGGATAAGTCCCCTCCTATTGCAGCAGTGAACGGGTCTCTGGAAAAAAGTCCATCCAATCGACCAGCAACGTTCTTTTTCAACCTCGTAATGAAATCTGTCATCACCTCCGTGATTTGTGCGGGGGATGAGATGCAAATGCAGAATTCGGCCTGTGCTCAAATCAAGTTGATGACAGTTTTGTCTCTGCCTTGTAGTCCCAAATTGAGATAATTCCGGTGTTTGAATGTGTCGCTCAGAAAGCGGGCCATGAAGTTGTTGTCCTGTTTTTGCTTTCTGCTGCTGTGGAAAGTTCAGATCTCCTCTCTGAGACCACAGAAACGCTCCAGCGCTTTGCCTTTGGACAAGCCTCACATCCTTATGCAAAAGCCGGTCGTGGTGCTCAGCAGAATTTTCTGCAGCGATGGGAATGTGGGATGAATAAAGTATTATCTAATCTAACAAGTAATCTAATTGCTTACTTTCCCCACCTTAGTAACGGCATTACCGTTAATGCCGAAACATGTGGCGCGTTACTATAATTGAAGCTCTTTTTTTTTTTTATTCAGACCAACTTGATCTCTGAGCCAAGAGGCAAAGACTTCTTTTCTTCCTTGGTTAGTGGGCCCTGCACGAGACAAGCGCATAAATGCTAACGATTGGCTGAGGTTGAGTAGAATTTCATGGTAAGCCAATCAGAGGTAGAGATGGGCGGGCGTTCAAAAGCACGCATAGTCGGACACACAACAAGTCATTCAAAGATAGACAGGTATGGTGTTATGAAATCAAGGGGGGGGGTACTTTTAGATTTCCCACCATGGTCAGAAAACATGGGGGGGGGGGGACTTTGTTTCTCCACTATGACTCTAGAGTGGCTACTCGCTCCGAAGCAATCACTTTCCCTCTCACATTCTCCTCACTCTGACACAGACCACAAACACCCACCACACACACACACACACACACACACACACACACACACACACACACAGGCTCGACGCACACAACAGCGCACAAGCACAAACAGAGCACTTATGTTATTTGCACTACAGAGAGTGTATATATTTTGAATGTTTGTAATTAGTGCCCATTTAATTATAATGTTCAGATTTATCAGAAATAAGTGAACATGCACATATTTAAGTTCCATTAAAGAGGAGGCGAGGTGGGGTCACATTTGAGCATTTAAAAATGTACTTGAAGTAACGCATTAGTTACTTTCTGAAGTAATTTTTTATTATTTGTAACTGAGTATCTAATTCAGTTACGTTTCGGAAGAAGTAACTCTAACTAATCACTTTTTAAAAGTAACTTGCCCAACACTGCATTTCTGCATGTGGAATACGCAGTGCTGGAGGCTTGATGTGGAGCAAATAAAAGGGAATTGTAGCCATCACGCTGTCCATTCTCATTTTGAACGCTCTGCTTAGTTTTGCACACACACACCGCCTGATGCCCAATGCAGTGTAAGGAGATCAACTGAGGTGACACAGCGGACCAACGTGCTGCCAAACCATTCACTTTCCCTGTCATAGATGGAGCCCCATCT
>NC_045736.1:30097252-30098169 GCF_008692095.1 Etheostoma spectabile
TGCACACACGCTTCATATCCAGACCGTTGTCTTTAACCCTCTTGTTGTTCTCGGGTCCTATATCAGTGTTCTTTTTAACTACCCAATTGCAATTCCCCAAAATAACATGATTGATTCCACACAATGCTCTTTGGCAAGTACAAATCATGATGACTTGCAATCATTTTGGTGATCATGGTGAATCGTTTCTTATTCAGTTTTATAGCATTTGAAAAACAACAACATTGAAGTGGTTTTGAAATAGTATAGAGTAACAGTTGACATATTCCAGTCTGTGATTATCCATTAACATCCATTCTTTTAATTTTAGTCTCAATAATTTCTAATTTCTGCTAATGTCTCTTTTATATAGACCTTAGAGGTCCCCTAATACTGTATCTGAAGTCTCTTTTATATAGACCTTAGTGGTCCCTAATACTGTATCTGAAGTCCTTATATACCTTTAGTGGTCTCCTAATACTGTATCTGAAGACTCTTTTATAGACCTTAGTGGTCCCTAATACTGTATCTGAAGTCTTTTATATAGACCTTAGTGGTCCCCAATACGTATCTGAAGTCTCTTATATAGACCTTAGGTCCCCTAATACTGTATCTGAAGTCTCTTTATATAAGACCTTAGGTCCCTAATACTGAATCTGAGTCTCTTTTATATAGACCTTAGTGGTCCCCTAAGACTGTATCTGAACTCTCTTTATATAGACCTTAGTGGTCCCCTAATACTGTATCTGAAGTCTCTGACCAAATGCCACTTTGCTCACTTGAAAGCCATGATGTTTCTCTCTCATAGGTGGGCCAAATTCTCTGGGATGGCAAAGCAGAGAAAGGGGAGGTAACCTTGCCCCTTATGACCTCATACGGAGCAAGATCCACAATTTTATCCCATCTGAGCTTTCATTTTCTCAAAGGCAGAGCAGGAT
>NC_045736.1:30098179-30100376 GCF_008692095.1 Etheostoma spectabile
GGCTCGGTTTACACCTATCACCCTTTCTGACCACTGGGGGGCCATAGGCAGGCTGGGGGAACGCATATTAATGTTAAAACACCTCATAAAATGAAATGTTCATGCCATGGGACCTTAAAAATGTCTTTTTTATTGATACTGATTACTGTATTTTATAGCTACGTCTTTTCTTTCATGTCGTAAATCCAACTACAAATTAATACAACTTTGTACTCATTGATGTTTGTTTCTGTCTTTATTTCCTTTTAAGCTCCTTGATTGGTCTGCTTATGAATGCAAATGCACAAAAACAGAAATACATCCCACCAAGGATTATGTAACAGAGGCAAAAGTGTGACGGGCCACATGGGCTGTAATTCTCACTTTCTCACACACACTCTAGAACAATATCGCACAAACACTAAACATGCACAATCGTACTCTTAACACACACTATCGCCTGGGCAAGTGAGAGACAATGGTTGATCGTATGAACTACTATAATGATGTATGCGTGAGACCGTATGATGATGCATTTAAGACAAAATGAGCATATCTCATACAGAGTAGGATCATATAATTGAGGGACAATGAGTGTGCATTTGAGAAAATTATGATGGTTCATATGAGAGGGAATTGTGTGTGAGGGAGTACGATTAGTCGCCGCCCCCTCTTTGTGGAACCCACTCCCGAACCAGATCAAAAATAAACCACATATAGAAGAGCCCCCACACGGTCAGCATAATTCAAAAAAGCCCTCACCTCTTTAGACTTGCCTTTTATCTGTCTTGCAATGCTATTTTCATTGTCTTCATCAAAATGTTCAATGCTTGTTGAAATGTATTTATCCTACTATGTAAGCATCTTTAAGGGCTTCAAAATGTGTGTGTATTGATGCAATGTATCACAATGATTTTTTTTGTTATTATTGAAAAGGAATTTAGTTTGATCAGTTTAAATCCTCATTCCCTGGTGTACTGTACCTGCTCAGAGCGCTGCTAGCTAAATTGGAGCTAAATCCATATGAAAACTCAAGATCAATGGAAATGAGACAACAGGCTATGTTTAATTCAAGAGAACCTCAAACAATTAAATCTTCATCCTGGTCCAATCTACTGCATGAGCAAATTACCTTCTGTTTGTTCCTTAAAAATGTAGGGTGTAAATCCAGACAGCTAGCTCGCTCTGAATCTGTTTGTCTTTATGTCTGTACGTCACTGGTTCCTGTTGCCAAGCAACCTGGAGGGGCGTGGTCTCCCTTCATTCATCCTCACTCTCACCTGTTCCTGTTCAGCGTAATCACCAGCACCCACCTGTATCTCATCACCATCATCACCACCGGCTTTAATACCGTGACCTGACATCCAGTCTTTGTCAGATTGTTAGTTACTTATGTACGTGTTTGGCATCTCTATTGGACTCTTTGCATTTTTGTGTTTTTGCTTTGCAACGGTGTTAGTTAACACATCTCTGCCTCTGCTCCTCCGTCATAGATTCCTCCAACGGATCTTCACTACCCACTTCCCCACAGTTCGGATTCCTCTTCACCCCCCTGCCGTCACAGCATTCTCCCATTTTCACATTGACTTGTCATCTGTCTCACGGACTGTCACCAATAAACTTTCGTTGGTATTCACTCTTTGTGTCTGCGTTTGGGTTTTTCTGCCAACCGGGTCTGACAGTTGCGCGACTAAAAACAACCTTTGAACGTGCACGTTCCACCAAGACAAGTTCCTTCCTGAGGCTGTTTTGCAGAGGCACCGTGTCGCCGTCTGTCGCTTAGTGCCACCCAAGACGATTTTGATTGGTTTGGTTAAAGATTCAATTTTATTTATGTAGCGCTAAATCACAACAACAGTTATCTCATTGTAATTTTCATAAAAGAGCAGGTCTAGACCGTACTCTGTACGATGGTATTTAGAGAAACCCAACAATTGAGAGAGAAGGAGGAGGAGAGAGGAGAGGGGCGAGAGAGCATAAGACTCAGGGAAAGGGAAAAAGTTGAGTTAGTAACATGCATAAATGGGATGAGGTTGCATACAGATGGAGGAGAAGGAGGAGAGTGGTGCTCAGTGCATCATGGGAAGTCCCCCAGCAGTCTAGACCTGAAGCAGTGTAACTAAAGGATGGTTCAGGATTCTCCTGGGCCAGCCCTAACAAAAGCTTTATCAAAGAGGAAAGTCTTAAGCCTACTCTTAAATGTGGAGACGGTGTCTGC
>NC_045736.1:30100395-30100577 GCF_008692095.1 Etheostoma spectabile
GGAACCTGGTTCCACAGGAGAGGAACCTGATAGCTGAACGCTCTGGCTCCCGTTCTACTTTAAGAGACTCTAGGAACCACAACTAACCCTGTATTCTGGGAGTGCAGCGCTCTGGTGGGGTAGTAAGGTACTAGGAGCTCTTTAAGATAAGATGGTGCCTGACCATGAAGAGCTTTGTAGGT
>NC_045736.1:30100596-30103055 GCF_008692095.1 Etheostoma spectabile
TTAAAATTCTATTCTTGATTTTACAGGAAGCCAATGCAGAGAAGCTAAAACAGGAGAGGTGTGATCTCTTTTCTGGTTCCTGTGATATGCCAGAGCACGTTTTTTCTCCCATTCTGGAATGCTATGTTGAATAGCCAGACCCTCCTTTGCAGTGCTGTGGAGGAGGGTCAATAGCAATGCGATAAATCAGAATCTAAAAATGTACCTTCCACATGTCCTATGTCTTCTTGTAAAGTTTTATTGCACCAGATGTCCACTTTTTTTTTTACTGTTATTGCACCAATAAAAAAAACAAAAGAACGAAAGAAAAAAGTAAAAGATGTTCACAGTTTAACTGATACATCCTCAACAACCTGCTGCAAACATAATTTGTTCAAGTTATTCTCTACCCATTCTAAGTGTTACCTTTTACAAAGTCCATACTTTCCCTGAAATCCTCATATGTGTCAAGTGTTAGCAATTTAAGGCAGTTGATGCAGGTGTTTGCCACGGGGAAACGGTGTTTGAGGCTGAAGTAATGATCATTTGATGGCTGAGGGGGGAAGTCAACCGGAGGGATGACACTTGCACTCTCTCAAAGGCTAAGCTTTAACTTGGCTCTGATGGTTCTTCTTGCTCTAACACGCAGAAAAACAAGCACACCAACAATGAAAGAAACAATGTGAATGTACAGCAATCATAATAGCAGGGTAAAAGTACATTAGAAAACTCCAAAAGTAAGAAATGAATGACAAAAATGTAGAGAAAGGAAAATGGGAGATTACAATTATGTAAGGAGAGACAGAGTGGAAGAAGAGGAAAGGAAGAACAGCAAATAAGTGCAGGATTTAATGGAAGAAATAAAGAGAAAATGAGAAAATAAAATTGAGACAAAATATGAAACTGAAGAAATTGACAAATTGACCAGAGGATGGGACAAAAGGAAATATTAGGGGAAAAGCAAAATCCTTTAGATTTAGTTAAATAAATTTAAACATTTAAATTAGTGGTTCTTATAGCAGTAAGTGTGAATGATTTGTAGCACACTAAGGGCCTAAAACTGTCTTGGATTAATTTGGATTTCATACAGAACACCAAGACCTTTTCAGGCCCTTCCCAAATCTCTAAAAAAGGAGAGACATGAACATTTTGAAATGATGGTAATGTATTTCATCACCAAGAATCAGCCCCTTAGAAAATAATCATCAGTATTATTTGATGTCTAGTATACAGTATGTGTCTCGCAATGCAAGGATAACCCAATAATCAATAAGATATTAAAATTAGAGCCATGCTTTGAGCCCCTTTTTTAGGCTTCTGTCACAGTATTAATTCCAGACTGCCACTCCTCCCTTTCTTTTGCTTCTCTACATTAAGCTTACTTTGTGTCCCTGCAGACTTTCTATCTTACTGTGATTTTCATTCTACGGAAAGTATTTGACTTCATCTTGGTCAGTCCTTTGTTGCCTTGTCGAAGACTTTGCGCTTAATTGTTTAGCTTAAAGCACTTTCTAATTAAATGTACAGCTCCATCTGAGAAATGCATTTTGATTATACAGCAGTGGCCTGTATAATTTGAGGTGTTCAGAAGTAAGTGGATTCTCTGTCTCCCCCAACATGTTTTATTCAATGTATCTCAAAGAATAGTTAAAAAAAAAAAGAAGAACACTGATTATTTCTCTCCTGCGGGGAGTCTGTCCGCATGCTATACAGTCAGAGCTGCTGTAAAACCACTCAGCGCTGGCAGTGCAGTTGTTTCCCAATGGGAAGAACAGTGGAGACAAGGGACAAGGAAGACGCACTACCCTTGGCACAACAGACTTGACGTGGTAGTCGCTGGCCTTTCAAAGCTCAACCAATGAGACAAAGAGTTAGCCAGAAGTGTTAATGCCGTATGACTCTATACACTGCGCTTTGCCTCTAAAGCATTGTTGTAGTCGAGTCACTCACCGACTGTTGAGTCCGAGCCCGAGATTGAGTCCAAAGAATAGCAAGTGCAGTTTGAGTCCAGGACCTCGAGTACTCCATCACCCCCCATTGCACATGAAAGTAGTCAGAAACTAGTGCTGCAATCATTAGTCAACATAATCAATGGCGTTGATTTCAAAACATTGTTGATGCATAATTTCCTCGTTGACGTGTTGTTCCAGATATGTTCTTAAAGGGGAAGACATCGATCTTAGTACATTCCCTCTTAACCCTCATGTTGTCCTTGGATCAAATTGACACGTTTTCAGTTAATGTTGTAATATATGTTTTGTCACAAAAAAACGGGCCATCGAAATAAGCGCTGAAAATGTCGTTAACATTAAAAATATCAAAAAACTTTGGAAAAAACATTTAAAAAAACCCACAACAAAGAAAAAAAAACCGGATTGTGTACCGACATCCTCCTCTCTAAGCGTATCTCTCATGGCGCCATTTTCATGCTACGAAGCCATCACCTGCAGTTAGCATCCCATTGACTGCCATTCATTTTG
>NC_045736.1:30103065-30103369 GCF_008692095.1 Etheostoma spectabile
GACAGTGAATAACTTTACATCTGAAGCGTTTCAAGACTCTATTTGTCCGTTGTTCATTTCTAAAGAAACACGAAAATGTATAAAAGGCCTTGTTGCTCTTGTTATGTCTCCGTAGCAGACGTTTGTTGACTTGTCGCATAGACAAATCACCGTGTTGACAGGAGATGCTCGCAGACAGTTTCGACGTAAATCAGCTGTTTAAGTTTAATTACTAATGTTAACTAGAATGTTAGTTACCAGTAATTAGCCTGTGCCTATGTTATCTCCTTACATACATCTACGCTCTCCGTCTCTGCTGATTGGG
>NC_045736.1:30103379-30118851 GCF_008692095.1 Etheostoma spectabile
GATTGAGATTTCTCTTGGCCCAGCTACCAGAAGACTTACAACTTTCAGACAGGGTGCTCACGTCACATCTACATCTTCAAACTCAGTTGGAGGCTGCGCAGTAACGCTCAGCATCACCTGAAATGTGCTTCTATTTTCCTTCCCTGGTCTCTGTCCAGAACAACGGGATCTGTTGGTCTGCTTCTTTAACTGTCTATGGTGACGAGTCCAGTCCTCCATCACTGCTCTGTGTCTGCACTATGCTCTGGGCCCACTAAAATATGTATCAAACCTTCACCAGATCAAACCAAAGGAGCTGAGAAGGACCATCCCTAGGGTTAAGGGGTATTTGACAAATACTAGTAGTACTTACTGTAGTCTATTTAAAGATAACATTGCTGGTTATAGGTCTCTGTTTAGTCTTTGCTTATTTGTAGATTATGAGTGCTTAATCTAATATTTGTATACAGTACACTGTTTGGTTCACAGGCATGTGAAGTGGAAACACGTTACAACGCGGATGGCCGGACCCCAAACCAAATTATGTTTATGGCCCCCAAAAGTTTAGTGCCTGCCCTGGCTACAGTGTGCAATATAATAAAGTTAGACCTAATGTTTGTCCTGGATTACTGTGACGTCTTTATACACAAGCTAAACCTTCAAGAGAAGTGAGTGAAAATAACATGTTTTTCATGTTTGTGGCTCATTACACTTAAGCCTGGGGACAGTAATCTAGGAGATTACATATAAGTGGGCCCCACTGCTTGAAGGCAGGATCTGTGCCTTTTTGCGTGGGGAGAGGGAATTTGGCAAGCTGCTGTCAAGCCAGTGCATCAAAGTCCTTTTCCCACTGCAGTGGCTCATCACAACAACAGAGAGACAGAGAGAGAGAGAGAGAGAGAGAGAGAGAGAGAGAGAGAGAGAGAGAGAGAAGGCAGAGGCAGAGTTAGATAAAGGGAGACAGAGATCTTGGAGGAAGACAGCTTACGCCACTCATAGTTGGCTTACTGTGCATACTCGCTTCACATTTTAGATCCAAAGCCCATACTGAGCGTAGCTCAATAAAGTACTCAAGTCAGCAGGGGAGACTAGATGTGCTGTCAGTGTCAGTACATCCAAATGGATCGCAACAGTGACACATGAGTGCATACAGAAGCAATGTCTCCATGCAACATATGAAAAGGACGGCAACATTTGGAAATTTTATGATTAAAAAACTGGAACATGCTTTCAAGATATAGCTCTATTATAGTATGCCATACCTCTGCTGTAAGCATACTGTCACTAAGTACTGGAATTAGTTGATGTCTGCATGTTAGAGCACAGAATAGGTCAGGAATGGTAATAGATGCTGTCAAAATCTACAACTTACTGTTGCGTATTTTACATCTCAAACAGAGAAACCCATGTGAGCCATGTGTTATCCACACTGCAGCATTTTTTTTTTTCCTTCCTCTTGCTCCAAGCATGCAATTCTGTGTCTGGCTAAAGGCGCTTTCCGTGTGTCTTGATATCTGTGGACATAAGAATAATGCCACAACCTAGGAAGGAAAACAGATTTGTGCAGACAAAAACTGAACTTCAATTAAACAAGGCTTTGGGATTACTACCGCTACAGTGCTATCGAGCTGCCCTTGAGCAAATGCGCTCACAAGGTCAATATTGTTTTTCGCTAACAACTAAAAAACAAATTGTCCGTGCATTTATATGGAAATAAGCATTAGGAGCTTTCCATCTTATTTTTGACAGATTAGATGGACGGAGACCGGAACACCAACAACTACAGTGAGTTGTTAAAACCTTTAATTTCAGTAAACTCTGTGTACACTAACAATGTTCTCAATGCTGAGTTCATGTTTAGAGCCCCTGGTGATACTTTGAGCAGAATTTCATGTTGTGTCGAGCTTTCGAAGTTTTTTAAAAATAGGGATTTTGATGCTATCATAGTAGAGCCCCTAGCTCTCCCATTCAAAAGACCATTTGAACAAAAATAGGGTCAATCTTAAAAGTGGCGCTTATGTCCTAATTATGCTTTAAAACAAAAATTTGACTCGGGTACATCTACAAAAAGACCCTTGCATTTTGGCGAGAGTTATGCTTTAAAGTGGGCAAACCCAATCCCTTGCCAACAGCAGTGGAATATTTAGTCATAACCCTTTTATGGAAAAGAGAAAATACAAGAGAAAATAATAGTCTTCTTACATATTGCAATATATTCTACATGTTTAGACAATCCTCTCACACATCTATATTTTGACATTCAATTGAGAAGTAATATCTGCAGGTCTCTCTCTCCCTCTCCGTCTCTCTCGACATTCGTTATTAATCACGGAATGTTCTTTTTGATCACTTT
Organism: Etheostoma spectabile; assembly: GCF_008692095.1. Lineage (NCBI taxonomy): Eukaryota > Metazoa > Chordata > Actinopteri > Perciformes > Percidae > Etheostoma > Etheostoma spectabile. The sequence goes on from NC_045736.1 coordinate 30,105,712, forward strand.
GATAATCAAGGTGGCTGATGGGAGAGCACACATTCCAAATTGGGAGTTTGATCATGGACTACTACAGGGACAAAAATGTTAATTAATTAAGTAAGGTAACCAGAAAGTGGCTGTGCTGTGCTCAGAATTCTGGAGCCCCTTGAGGTTTAAACCCCCCCCCCCACCAGTTGGATCAGTCATAATGGATTATAAGTATGCACCACCGAAAATCAATTCATCAGTTTTTACCAGCCGCTACAGCAACATAAGTACTGCCTTCACTATGTGTGTGTGTGTGTGTGTGTGTGTGTGTGTGTGTGTGTGGGGGGGGTGGGGGGGGGCAGTTTTGTGTGTTTTTCTAGGAGTTTGTAGACAGATTTTGTCACTGCGATAGTCTCACGACCGAGCAATAGGCAGACGCGAAACTTCACAGGTGTGTACTTGAGGTCTACATGAAGGCTGAGTTTGAAGATGGGTCTTTTCCGAGAAGGGCCACGGTGGAATTTGGGTGGTGGAAAGTGGAAGAAGGGGCCAATGGCCCTCCCTGCCTCCCCACACTTTATTCCCCTGGCCTGGTTTGGCATTGCGGCCTGGTGTAGACTTTTGGGTCTCTAGCTTGTACTTGTTGTTATTAAGTGATTCCAAATCCAAACCAGCAAGGGCTATAACACAACCTGTTGTAATTGTATATTGTATGTAATATTATGTAGTAGGGGGTCCCTACTCGGTGTCTCTTTTAGCTAAGGGGTCCCGGGTCTATAAAATGTTGAAGACCCCTGATTTAGAGAGCAGCATCACAATTAGAAGAAGAAAAATTACATTTTACGTAACATTTGTTGGAATATTGCCACAAACTGTCAATGCAGAAAGCATTTATGACCATCAAACACTTATCACATTTTGTGGAACTATAAGGAACTTTATGGCTGCTCTAGTATCAATTTGCAGTGTGACCATTTTAGGAAAAGGGGAGAATTTTTTTGTTATCATTTAAAGTAAAGTTGAGCTTTGCTGTCGGCTTTGCGACTCATTTTGAAAGAGAGAAAGAGATAGGGAGAAAGAGATTTGTGATACACTGAACTGCAGGCTGGAGACGTGTCTCGAGCGAGGGAGGGGGGGAGGGGAGTGAGAGTGATGGCGCTGAGAGAATTAAACTAAACTTATTTCCACACGTTGGGATTCATGAATAGAGAAACAAAAAGCTGAACAGGTGGTTCGGGCATCTGGTAAGGATGCCTCCTGGGCGCCTCCCTAGGGAGGTGTTCCAGGCACGTCCAGCTGGGAGGAGGCCTCGGGGAAGACCCAGGACCAGGTGGAGGGGTTATATCTCCAACCTGGCCTGGGAACGCCTCGGGATCCCCCAGTCGGAGCTGGTTGATGTGGGAAGTCTGGGAAAGGGAAGTCTGGGGTCCCCTGCTGGAGCTGCTGGCCCCACGACCCGATAAGCGGATGAAGATGGATGGATGCAAAACATCCATGAGTTTTGATCAAGCATACTCCACTGGCAAACATACGTCATCTTGTAATGTGCCATTCCACATCCTTAGCCTCTCTTCCAGTGTACCTGCTGGTTCTGGAATCAAGCAGTAAATTACGTTCAGCTAATGGGACATGGCTTCAGATGAAAGATTCCGAGGTCATAATAACGCATAAAGCATACACAGCCAGCGAAAGCCAAGTTGATGTATTTCATAAACAGTGGGAGAGGCGCCTGTGGGCACAAGCAGATAAAGAAAGCCGTGAGATTGCACCGAACGTGTGATCGATGGAAGAAAAGTCAATTTCATGGCTCTGGCAAAGTATGCTGCACACAGCCATTTTATGAATAAAAGGGAAAGAGGCCGTGAACATGGCACGGAACTGAACATTTTGCCAAGATAGATGAAGTAAATGGTGTGTAAGCTTAGGACAGTATGCAGAATATTCAAATGTTAGGTTTATTGGTCGTGTTGTCAGTAGAGGTCCAAATGTGCCTCACTCAAACATGGTGAAGGACACTGTGCAACAAATCTAAAGCCGTCCATTGTGTGCAATGTGCTAGCAAGTGTTCAGATGCAGGATACTGACACAACCAAGGTTTAAATGTCTAGGAACTACAATGCTACAGAAAAAAAACGGTGCAGCTGCGAGCCAAATAAAATAAAAAATGTGGAAAAGCTCGACTCACAAGAAAAAACAACAACCCTAAAGATCTGTTTGTAGTAAAAGATGAAAAATATATCAGTTTTCTTTTTTTAAGATGTTCAGCGTATGGGGAAAAAAACATGTCAGTGTTGCTGCTCCTCAGATTGTTTGTAGTGAATGATAAAAGATAAGTGGTACATCTCGTTTGCATGGGTTTTAATAGTAAAGCATAATGGGTGCGTGTTCTTCTGAATGGTATCTCAGTGTGTGAGGCAGCACAAAGTTTACCCTATGTCTTCCCAGAGGGAACAAAAGGAAACTCATAAACCAGGAGAAACCTCATAACCCTGAGAAAAGAAAACCAGACCAACTTGCTTCAAACCGTATGGGGCCAGAGGGGCTGTATCCATAGTCCTCACACCAGGCGGGTCCTTTTTTTGACAAGTCAAGGGAACAGCTTAAATTACTTCATGAAATATTGTTGGTGCAACAGACAGTCTGACTCGAAAAATGATTTCTAGGATGTGGCAAAAAGGACAAACTCCTCCCAGCTTCAATGGTGCAAACAATAGATGAAGTCTATTTCATCATTCTGAGGAATGACCCACTGTATTTACTCTTTAAAAGGTCCAACGTCGAGGAATTTCTCCCATCGAGCGTTGAGATCGTGTATTGCAATCAGCTCTCTCGCACCACGCAGTTTAAATGACGTATTCGAGCTACGGTAGCCTTCGCGCTTCAAAAAGCTCGTCGTTTTTTATCGTGGTTTGGTGTTTATGTCCTGTGTTATGTGTGGTCTGTTTTCCCGTATGTGTTTCTTAGCCTGGTTCTGTCTTGTCTTGCGTTTTTTTGGTCTGGTCTTGTATATGTTCTGTTTCCTGTTTTATTTTGAAGTCTGGGTCTCTGACTCGTCTGGTGTTCAGTTCTACTTCCTGTGCTTTCCCGCCTCCGTGATTACCTGATGTTTTCCACCTGTTTCCCAGCCGTCTTGTCACCTGCCTCGTTTCCTCGTTACCCCCTGGATTTAGTCTTTGTGCTTTCTTTGTCCTGTGTCTGTTCCTCGTTTCTGTTTGGCGTGTTGTGTGTTCCTGTCCTTTTTCACCAGCCAATGGTTTCCCTGCAGTTCGCCTTCCCCGTGAGTGTTTTGGCCAGCCCCTGAGCTCCGTTTCTTGTTTTTCCCGGTTCCTTGGTTTTTGTCTTTTTGCTTGGACTCTGTGTTTCTTGAAATAAATCTTTTTTGAAACCTCTTCTGCCCGCCTGCTTTTCTTTGCATTTGGGTCCTCCATTCCTGGGATTGTCAAAGTTTTGCTTTTTTCAGTATCCTTTTCTGGGAGAAGAAGAGGACTCCTGTTCCTATAACTTGGCTTTTGAATACGTGCATGAGGCGGAGTGGCATTGGGAGAGTCAGGAACTTTCTCGATGGGCTGGCAGTGATAGTGATGGTGTAGTTTTGACAGCATTGATGGGACTTTCTTTAACTAACTGTCTGTAGCGGGGTCAGGTAATGGCCAAGGGTAGCGCACGGCTGATTTATCGGCAGAAGCGTACTTTAGCTGGCTCTTGAAAAGTAAAAGCTAAAGTAACGAGTAAACACTGTATACCGTTAGAAAGGTAAGAAGTCCCAAAATAGTTTTACCCAATTAAAGTAACTGAAAACATGAATAGATCATTTATATTTGTATTTTAACAGACATTTTGATAGAACGTTAGACAATAAGTGTCCGAATGTGGACACAGTGACGTTAACCTGCACGCCTGGCCGCAGCAGCCTCTTGTTTCCATTAATTGGAAATATTGGATTGATTTAATGTGTGGTGATCCATGTTTCCTTCTTCCACCTCTCCGAGGTCGGAAAACTATGATACCCATTAGCAGCATTGGCAGCACCTGTGAGTTTACCAAGTGACAGTGAAAACGTGAAAGGTGGAACTGTAGGTCCCTTCCCGGCTGACGTATTTCAAGATGGCGCATCACTATAGAGAGTCTACCCCGGTTTATGCAAGCGCAAATGTATAATGTCAAGCCAATAGGAATACTTGAAATTGATGGTGGTGGTCAATATTTAAAAAAAGGACAAGTCGGTGATGGGCAATACAATTTTGATAATGGACTACAAAATGTACACACTGAACCTTTACTACTATTTTTTTCAACCTGGCGAAACAAGCTACAACATAAGTGAATAGGGCAATTGTCCAGCTTGTACTTACTTTGACAACATTTTACTAGAGTTGTGATGGTTGGAAAAGTGGAAAGAAGACCCGAAACATAGTTTCATTTGGTTTCTGTGAACTTTGAATGAAGTGTATTTTTAGATGCTAAAATTAACATGAACTTTGGTGGATTTAGCAAACGCGATTTCACAGATGTTATGTTTTCAAAAAGGATCTTACTCTTTAACAGAAAGGTCGACATCCTTAGACATCCTTTCCATAATGTTGTCAGACACTTAGAATATTAAAATGAGCTTGTCAATGGCAAAATGAGCACTGGGCATTTAGATTAGATAATACTTTATTCATCCCACAGCAGGGAAATTCCTTTGTTACAGTAGCATTCTCTACAATGAGAGCGAAAAAACAAACAAGTAAACACAAGAAAAACAGGCAAACAGTAGACAATGAGCAGAAGACTGAAGCAAAATGGCGTCAAATAAAGGTATTGTAAAGGAAAGTGCGGTTGCCATAGTACAAAAAAACAATATTGCAGTGTAAATAAGTGACCTTAAAAATAATTGAATATGTAATTAAAGTAATAATGCAAAGGTAGGTAACCATAATAAAGTTATATTTACTTGTGAACAGAAATAATATTGAAAAAGTAAGTTCTTGTAATGGAAAAATATAAATACAGATAAAGATATACAGGGAGTGCATGGATTAAATGAAAAACAGGAACAGAAACTACTACTATTACATTGTAGCTTGTTTCCTTCTGCCGACAGCAGCGATCTTGCTTCATACTGGACCAGTTTCAAAGATTGTTTCCATCAGTCATTTAAACGTTAAAACAAAGCGACATTTCACCTTTTAACTGATTCAGATGCCTGATTATGAAATGCCTCTGTGACTGGCATATGGCCCTGAACTCAGACACCGGGAGAGCTTATTGGCATGAGTCTCTTGCAAATGAGTGCTCCCAAGCAGCAAGAATCTTTTAGACTCAAGCAGCAACATCAAGTGTCAGTGCTGCAGGGTGGTCGCTGTGAGTCGGCAACTGCAAGGTGTTCAGGAAGAAGACACAAGTAGGGTGTAGACCTGCTACAGCACAGTAGTCTTTATATCAGTTTTATTTGGATGTCAGTCTGTCAATATTAATGTTACAGAGTGTGAGCTAAGTGAGGAAGACTGTAATGAGAGGACATTAAGTTAATTCCCAGATTAATTAGGTAGCCTTAGAGGGGTAATACAAGGCAAGACTGCTGATTCATAAATCACCAAATGAAGACGGAAATTTAGGTTAAAGCATGCACAATTAATTAACATTACATTAATTTCCCGTGTTGTCTTTCAAAGCTCTACAGACGAGGCCTACCCTTTTACTGTACAGGGGGCACGGAGTAGAGGCTGACACCTAATTAGGATGTGGGTGGGTGGGGGGGGTGGGCTCTTGGGTCCCAGAAAATTCCCGTGAGGCGAGGAATTAATCGGTTGTCATGGTTATCTGGAGTCACGTTAGCAAAGATGAGGGAGGTCCAGTTAACATTTGAAGTTGTCCCTTATGTTTTGACAAATGTAACACTTTATTTGCAGTGGGGTCATCAGGTATTGCTTGTCCTTTCGGTATGTTAATTAATTAATAAATACAGCTGCATCAGACACAGACCTTTACACCTCTTCGAGATAAGACGCCTTGCTCAGAGCAACAGAAGACTGCATATCATTGCTCAAGCCAAAAAAATACACAAATTCAAGGTGCCTACAAGTGCAGAGTGTAATAAAAGATGGGATTAAGAAGGAACCAGGCATTGTGCCACTGAATATGTGCAGCCTGGAGAGAGCTGTGTGGACAAAATGTCCAATTTGGTTATCAGTGGACCATTCTTTTGTGCTGACCTGTCCAGCGTGTACCCGCCAATCTCACCCCATGTCAGCTTCAAAGGATAAGCAGCTACAGCTAATTGATGGATGGAGGTGGTTTTTTTTTGTGTGTGCCAAATAACACTTGGACTGTGGAGTTTGATGACCTTTTTAAAATTACAACCTTCGCAGCTCGAACACTTCTATTTGTATGTCACATTTTAGAAAGGGCCATTTGTTCCAAAAAGGACAAATTCATTGCTCTCTTGCTCAACAAGACATCCATAATCACCGACTAAATGCAGTAAGAAGGATGTAGACTGTAAGTGACTGCAGTGCTTTCAGAAGAAAAGTCGATCTTTACAATTTTTAGAAATGAGTTTTATTAGTTATATTTTTAGTAGAGCTCCAAATGTGCCTCACTCTAACATGGTGAAGGACACTGTGCAACAAATCTAAATGGACTATTCTTATATATAGTGCTCTACTCAAAGCACTTTTACATAGTACAAGAACCAATCCCTGGGAAATTTCCATTGCACTCCATTATAGACGTAATACCAGCGGAGATCAGTTGCATTGTTTTTTTAACCAAGGCAGCAGGTTTCAGATTTCATTAGGTTTCAGATTACATTATTGCAAAAGGGTTCTTCAGTGTTTTCTCAGTTAGTTTTTAAAATATCAAATTAGTAAACAGAATGTGCCTTTGGACCATTGGATGACTGGTTGCTGATAATGGGCATTAAAGATCAGCCACTCACTCAGATCAGCTGGTATTTTGACTATGAGATAAGATTAGATTAGATTCAACTTTATTGTCATTACACATGTACAGGTACAAGGCAACGAAATGCAGGTTAGGTCTAACCAGAAGTGCAACAGCAGTAAGTGCAGGATGGATGTGTACTGAATAAATATAGAAATGAATACTATTTTAAACAGAATTTCACAGATAGATTTGTCCTGTGAATATAATATTTAGATAACAAGTATGGTGAACAAGATTTACAGGTGAATATGTACTATGAATGTATATACAGATGGCTACTACTATAAACAGAATTACATTTACAGAAATACAGATATATATATATATATATATATATATATATATATATAATATATATATATATATAAAAAAAAGTTAGGCTAAAACAAGCAGTATAACAATGATTTAAGGTACTACAAATAAATAATGGAGTGGAATGGAAATTTCCAAGTGACCCCGAACCTTTGACCGGTAGTGTACAATGGCACAGCATCGGGGGCAACTCGTGGTTTGGTGTCTTGCCCGAGGACACCTCAAAATTGAACTTCAGGGCCAGGGATCGAACTACCAACCATCCAATTGGCAGGCTACCGCGGGTCCACAGCCGACTGTGTGTGCAACGTGTTCAGATGCAGCATACTGACAAAACCAGGGTTAAAATGTCTAGGAACTCCAACGCTACATTTTTGTTTACAGAAGAAAAAAAACTGTGCTGCTGCGAGCAACATGAAACAGAAACTGGAAAAGCTTCAATTAAGGCTGAGTCACAAGAAAAAACAACAACAACCCAAAGGATCTGTTTGTAGTAAAAGATGAAAACTACATCAGTTTCCTTTTCTTACATCCTGAGAAGCCATCTTTTGTAGGTGGTTGTGCACTAATCAAAAACGTCCACATCAAATCAGGCATGAATACATAACGTTCATTCACGTATTCATCACTCTAGATTGTCAGACCTTCCTTCGCAGCGCAGCGGGGGACGGTCTGGCGAGTCCGCCGTAGTCCTCATTAATCACCCGGAGTTCAAAATGTCAACACAAAGAAAGTCCAAGGCAACGGCCATCCGGCCTAAATGAGTGAAATTCAACCGATCAATCCTGAAAGTGGAACGTCGTAGATATGGACTACTGTAGATAAAGCTCAAACTATAAAGAAGAGTAAAAGAGGTGGAGGGTAAATGCACAGGAATATGCAAGAACGGAGCTTTCCAAAAAGAAATAGTGTAGATAAATCAACAATGTTTGTGCAACTAAGCTACACAATTGTCTGTCATTGTAATATATTTGAAATGGATTTGTGTTGGATTGTGTTTTGGTTTTTACCGTTTCATTTTTCTCATTTATCTTCACGTCTTCTGTTTTTTTTCATTGGTGTGTGTGTGTGTGTCGGTGGGTGGGTGGGCTGGTGGGAGGAGGCGTGGCTGACTTTCCCCACATGTCATGAGATGCAGCGAGGCACACCTGAAGTCAATCATCCACAATCACCTTCTCGGGTCAGATAATTCTCCTTAGCGCTTTACTTTGCTCTTTCTTTTTCTAAATCTTAAGATTTTTTGTCACACATACTTTTCCCCGGTACTTCCTTACCTTCTTTTGCCTTTTATCCAGCGTATGTCCACCTGTTCTCCAGACGCCTTGTCCTGTCTCGTGCCAACCTGTGCTTTATCTTTCTTCTTTTTTGCATCATCAACCTGCTGGATGTTTTATTAATAAACTGTTAAGGAACTCACTCAACTTGTTTGTAACTCAGTGGGTCCAGAACAATAAAAACTAGTACTGTAAAACGATTACAACATTTACTTGCAATTAATTGCGTTAATGTCATAGTTAACTCGCAATAAATCGAAATTAATCGCACATTTCTATCTATTCTACTGTAAATGTCCCTTGATTTCTTTTTGTCCTATCATTTTTTCTCATTTTAATGCTCTTAACAGAAAAGTGGATGGGCTTGCTTTGTGCAAATGTTTTTTTTTTTAATTGAAAACAACATTGGTATATAGCCTACCGTAGTGTTAAAGACCACCCCTCCCCAGCATATAGCCTACTGTAGTGTTAAAGACCCCCCTCCCCAGCATATATCCTGCTGTGGTGTTAAAGACCCCCCCTCTCCAGCATATAGCCTGCTGTGGTGTTCAATTTCACACGTAACATTCTCACACACAGCAAATAATCTCTCACACAGTGCAACACTGTCCATCAAGGAAAGGGTGAAAATAATACTTTGATGGTGGGGGGGGAATTGGAATTGGCGTCAGCTGTGTGCTTGGCCACCAGGTGGTATTTCAGTCTGGCCGTGCTGCGATAATAGCTCAGTTCACAACAACCAAACACACACATCACTTTGGTCTTGTCAATGGAACCATTTGGCAACTTTTAAAAAGTCAACTTTCCATTTAGAATCTTACTGGCGTCCATTTTGGTGTCTCAGGCTCACCATCCACTCAAAATGTTACGTTACTACTCTTTGGCCGGCTCCAAAGCCCAAACGGCGTGTGCGTGGCGTGCCTGCTGTTGCGTTTCCGGTCTAGCTACATCCGCTGCGGTGTTGTAGTTTTTCTAACGTTACTCATTGTTGCAACAGCATGTGAAAAAAACTGCAAAGTTTGCAAGGCCAAAAAGAACATTAATCTAGCGATAGAAAATTGACGCCGTTAAAATGGGTTTGCATTAATGCCTTTAATAACACGTTTAACTGACAGCAGTATTACAAACCCAACCATGACAACACTAATGGTTGTTTCATAAAAAGTGAGCTTTTCATCTATTTCATCTCAAGATTAAAGTATGTCAACATGTAGAAGTGTAGTTTACATCAACAACATTCCACTTCTGTTATTGCTACGATGATGCCGGAAATTCCACCGGATGTCTCTAATTTTTACCAAGACGTTTGTTACTTTCCGCTTTCTTTGTGTTGGCGTTCTAACCTCCGGTGGATTTCTGAGGACTATGGTTACCTGGTCCTCAGATCTCTGCAGGGTAAATCCAGACAGCTAGCTAGACTATCTGTCCAATCGGATTTTTCTGTTGGACGACTGAAACTACTTCTGAACGTACACATGTTCCACCAAAACAAGTTTCTTCCTGAGGTTATTTTGCAGCGGCACCGTGGCGCCGTCTGGCACATAGCCCCGCCCAAGACGATTGTGATTGGTTTAAGAAATGCCAATAAACCAGAACACATTTTTCTGTGTGGACTAGCCAGACCCTCTTCTGCAACGCTGTGGAGGAAGGTCTGGCAATGCAAGACTAGTAGAAGTATGAACCTACACATGAGCATAAAACCTTAAAATCATAGACGTTAATGTATAAATTCTATTGAAGGGAAACTACATATCTTCAACTTTTGCTTTCAGAGCACGTATCAGGTGGAACTAAATGTATAGGAGACTTTTGAAACCCTGTACACATTCTCAATCGGCAATCGTTTGATAATGTCAATAGTCTAAGCTGCCAGTATTTATGTTTTAACCCTCATGTTGTCCTCAGGTCAAATTGACCCGTTTTCCTATATCAGTGTTCTTTTTAATTACCCAAAATAACATGATTGATTCCACACAACGCTCTTTGGCAAGTACAAATCTCTACTTTCATTAATTTTGGGGTGTGTTATTCAGTTTTATAGCATTTGATAAAAAAATGAAGTGGTTTTGAAATAGTATTGAGTAAAAGTTGACATATTCCAGTCTGTGACTATCATCAACATCCATTCCTTTAATTTTAGTCTAAAGAATTCCTAATTTCTGCTTTTCTAACTCAAACATTAGGTATAATTTCCTATAAAGGAGGTTTATGGACCATAAATTCCAAAACTAACTGTAAAATTAAAGTTAATAAGTTACGTAGCGTTAAACGTCAAAAAAAGTGAATAACATTGAAAAAAAGCCTCAAGTGTTTAGAAAAAGGGACAAAACGTAAGAAAAAGAGACAAACATCGATAAAAGCATCAACAAAAATGTGGATTTTTAATTTTGAAGGGAAGACAACACAAGGGTTAAAAACAAGATTCCTAGACTAGATTGTCATAACATTTGCAAATGTTAAAAGCAAATGGTAAAAGCCACAGCGAAGTTGCTAAAACATTACAATTACTCAGCAAGGAAGACAATAGCTAGATTTCAGTGTTCATCTCCAAAATGCACAATATCTTTGCAGTATTAGCTATTTTTATGGTAATGACTTCCTTGTGACATAACAAATTTGTCTTTATGGATTTCAGGTCCACAGTATGCTTCTTCTTCACGCTGTGCAGATCCTTTGACAAGCTGTGGGTCTTCTGGTTGCACTACAGTTATTGATTTGTGGGGTTTCTCAGGCCTTTCTGTGGTAAAGTTATTCAAAAAAGGTCATACCCCCCAAAACAAACCATTTTAACTTTAACAAAGCTGGGAACTTTTCGACTTTCCACCTAAGTTTCTTGCCTCCACCAATACAGGGACTTTATATTGCTTTTTTCACGCTTATTTGCTTTCATTATGTATGTTTATGACACCATTGACAGTCCTTGTAGCAACCCTGTCTGTCACTTTATTTGATTGCTTGGCAGTAATGTACAGTTTGTTGCCTTCACTGACTCATCACTCGCTCTCAGATTTTATTGATATATTTTTGTACAGGCCGTAAGGAATCACATCAAATAGAAGTGAGCCAAGATGCCATTTGCAGACTCTAAATGAGAGTCTGGGAGTGGGTGAAGAAGGTGGGAAGAGGGATTGATTTGATGCATGCAAGGCTGCAGAGGAAAATCAATATGATCATGGCGGCTCACGATTGACTTAACGGCACATGCCGACCACCTCTGAGCGCAGCTGAGAGCAAATGTTGACACAGTTTGTTGTGGACGCTCGGTGCCGGTATGATCTCCTAGCCCCGCCGCTTAGTTCAGCGCATTCTGCCCATAGGACACTTACTCAACTCCTCGCCCAGTTGGGTCGGAATAATGATATTGAAGTGGGTGGCTAAGACATCACACTCCCCTACTATTTTATTGCCGTCTGGCTCCAGCATGTGTCAGACTAAGCTCTTTCTGTGGGCGTTTGGTGAGAACTCACTCACCTTTACTGAAGATTGAGACAGAGACAATCAGAGAACTTATCCATTTTCTTTGGTTCAGTTGCACATTTAATTAATAACACATTGTTTGATTTCTGTCCCTATAAAATGAAACAAAGCAATAACACACCACACTGGAGTTAAGATAGTTCAATTATTTACTTTTGAACATTTTAATTAATTTGAAGTTCAGAATGTCACATTGATTTATAGACTTGAATATTTATCAAATCGGTAGCAAAGTTTTCGATTACCAGGCTCAGGGAAGGAATTATTATTATTATTATTATTATTATTATTATTATTGGCAAAAAAGACACCAATATTGGGAATACCACTGTTTCACTTTTGATTGTTGCATGAGATCTCAGGGTGAACTCCTTTTAGATTTCTGGTCTGTGTTGTTGATGAAGTGAAATCACACTCTAATGTAATGTATGCTTTTATATAGACCTTAGTGGTCCCTAATACCGTATCTGAAGTCTCTTTTATATAGACCTTAGTGGTCCCCTAATACTGTATCTGAAGTATCTTTTATAGAGACCTAAGTGGTCTCCTAATACTGTATCTGAAGTCTCTTTATATATAGACCTTAGTGGTCCCCTAATACTGTATCTGAAGTATCTTTTATAGAGACCTAAGTGGTCTCCTAATACTGTATCTGAAATCTCTTTATATAGACCTTAGTGGTCCCCTAATACTGTATCTGAAGTCTCTTTTATGAACCTTAGTGTCTCCTTATACTGTCTCTGAAGTCTCTTTTATATAACCTAGTGGTCCCCTAATACTGTATCTGAAGTCTCTTTTATAAAGACCTTAGTGGTCTCCTAATACTGTATCTGAAGTCTCTTTCATATAGACCTTAGTGGTCCCCTAACACTGTATCTGAAGTCTCTTTTATATAGACCTTAGTGGTCCTCTAACACTGTATCTGAAGTCTCTTTGCTAAGCTTTCCTTAGTATGTGACATTTCTGAATCCGTAGCTTTTGAGGAGAGGGGGGGTGGGGTGGCCTTGACCAACTGCCACTTTGCTCGTTTAAAAAGCATGATGTCTCTCTCTCATGGGTGGGCCAAATTCTTTGGGCGGGCAAAGTAGAGAAAGGGGAGGTAACTTTGCCCCTTATGACGTCATAAGGAGCAATGTTCCAGATCGGCCCACATCAGCTTTCATTTTCTCAAAGGCAGAGCAGGATA